>NC_041392.1:332676067-332830597 GCF_002162155.2 Triticum dicoccoides | reverse complement strand
TGCTTCAGCGACCTCGCCCCGCCGGCGGGCTCCTCCCCGACGCCCCGCTCGCCCCAGGTCGCCGTCGCCGCGCGCCATCGCCAACCGGCCGCCGCCGACCTTCCTACGCCGCCCACGCCGGGATCCGGCCGGATCCGGCGAGATCCGGCCCGGATCTGCCATCTCCGGCGAGGCCCATCTCTCTCCCCGCCGTCTTCGGCAAGAACCGCGCCGGTGAACCTCGGTTTCCGCGCCGTTGACTTTTACCTCGAGGGTATAATTTCTACTAAGTCCCCGAGTTTCCCACGTTTCAAATTCCCATGTTCATCATGCCATAACTCATCATTTGTAGATCCATTTTGGGCATATAGCATATCAAAATGTTCATCTCAGCGAGCACATCATTTCATCTCATTGCATCATTTTCATTTGAGTTCATCTTGATGCTCGAAATGCTGTTGGAAGAGTGCTACTTGAGTTATTTGTCAGATCTGCTGCTCCATTTAGATATTTGTCATTTTTGCCATGATTATTGTGTGCATGATATGCCCATGAGCTCTACATGTGTTTCGTTATATGTTTTGCCATCTTTCCAGAGGTGCAACCCATGAATTTTTGTGATGTGTGTGGTGACTAGCACAAGCTTGTAAAGTGAGGCATTTGTTAATGCTGATTTCAGGGACTTGGCATTTCCACTAAGTCCTTGATCTGTTTATCTCAATATGCCATATGTTCATGTTGTTTCCTAGTGATCTGTGCCTCTTTTGAGGATGATCAGTAAGGATGTTTTGTTAATCTTGTAGTTATCTATCCATCCATGTCTTTGTTTGCAATTATGGAGCACCCTAGCTTGAGTCTATCGAGCTCTACTTTTGCTATTCCGTGAATCTGGGCAGATCGTCTACTTGTTAGCGATTTTGCCGATGATGTTGTAGTTGATCCGTGCATGCTATGTTATTGTTCTTACCATGTCTAGCTGTTATAATGTGTATTCTTTATGGGTGTATTCTTAGATTGTCATGACTTGCTCTGTAGTGGGTGCATCGAGCTCGTAAAAATGCCTACTTCATATTTGTTTCAGCATGCTCCAGTTTTCACTAAGTCTGAGAACTGATTATGTTTTTGCCATGTTCACATGCTTGCAAATGTATTTTCTGATCCCTTTTGGCTCAAGGTCACTAAGGGACTTTTGTTAAGCTCTTTGAGTAGCTCCATTCCATGCTTTACTTTGTCATGTTCAGGTCCTGTAGCATATTGTTCTCATGCTCCAAAGAGTGCTACCTGATCTGAAATTCCAGGCTTGTGTTAATTTCACTAAGTCTGAAATCTGTTTATCAATTGCATTTTTGCCATGCTTTTTTGAACCTATTAATGTATGAATTAGCCGTAGCTCAGTGTTCATCTTTTGTTAAGCTTCATGAGTGGATCCCTGCCATGTATTGTGTTTCCATGTTTGGGTGCTGTAGCATGTTTAACTTGTTGCATTTAGATGGCTACTTGCTGTTTATCGCAAATCGGTGCCATATTTGATTTGCTTGCCATTTCCAAACCGTAACTCCGATTCCGGCGATCTTTATATCGTTTTCAATCGATTTCCTCTCATCTTTCCAGTGGCACACTTGGATTTCCAAGTTTACGCCAAGTTCATTCATTCCTTGTCAAATCATGCATATGCATTGCATACCGCATCCCGCATATCATACCATGTTCTTGTGTTGGTTGTTTACTATGTTCTGTGCTTCTTTCCGGTGTTTGCTTCTTCGGGTTGGTTCCGGTAACGTCGCGGTTGTGAGGATTCGTTTGACTACGTCCGTTTGTCTTCTTCATGGACTCGTTCTTCTTCCTTGCAGGATTTCAGGCAACATGACCATACCCTCGAAATCACTTCTATCTTTGCTTGCTTAGTTGCTCGCTCTTTTGCTATGCCTATGCTGCGATACCTACCACTTGCTTATCATGCCTCCCATAATGTTAAACCAAGCCTCTAACCCACCTTGTCCTAGCAAACTGTTGATTGGCTATGTTACCGCTTTGCTCAGCCCCTCTTATAGCGTTGTTAGTTGCAGGTGAAGATTGAAGCTTGTTCCATGTTGGAACATGGATATTTTTTTGTTGGGATATCACGATGTATCTTATTTAATTAATGAATCTATATACTTGGTAAAGGGTGGAAGGCTCGGCCTTATGCCTGGTGTTTTGTTCCACTCTTGCCGCCCTAGTTTCCGTCATATCGGTGTTATGTTTCCAGATTTTGCGTTCCTTACGCGGTTGGGTTATAATGGGAACCCCTTGACAGTTCGCTTTGAATAAAACTCCTCCAGCAAGGCCCAACATTGGTTTTACCATTTGCCACCTAGCCTTTTTTCCCTTGGGTTAGGCCAGCCCAAGGGTCATCTTTATTTTAACCCCCCCCCCCCCGGGCCAGTGCTTGTCTAAGTGTTGGTCCAAACTAGAGCCCCTTGCAGCGCCACCTCGGGGAAACTCGAGGGCTGGTTTTAGTTGTACGGATTGCTTATCCGGTGTTACCCTGAGAACAAGATATGTGCAGCTCCTATCAGGATGTCGGCGCATCGGGTGGTCTTGCTGGACTTGTTTTACCATTGTCGAGGATGTCTTGTAGAACCGGGATACCGAGTCTGATCGGAATGTCTCGGGAGGAGGTCTATTCCTTCGTTGATCGTGAGAGCTTGTCATGGGCTAAGTTGGGACACCCCTGCAGGGATTTGAACTTTCGAAAGCCGTGCCCGCAGTTATGGGCAGATGGGAATTTGTTAATGTCCGATTGTAGAAAACTTGAAGTTGACCTTAATTAAAATGAATCAACCGCGCGTGTAACCGTGATGGTCTCTTTCCGACGGAGTCCGGGAAGTGAACACGGTGTTGGAGTTATGCTTGACATAGGTTGTTCTAGGATCACTTCTTGATCATAGTTTCTCGACCGTGCTTTGCGTTCTCTTCTCGCTCTCATTTGCGTATGTTTAGCCACCATATATGCTAGTCGCTTGCTGCAGCTCCACCTCATACCTTTACATTACCCATAAGCTTAAATAGTCTTGATCGCGAGGGTGCGAGATTGCTGAGTCCCCGTGACTCACAGATACTTCCAAAACCAGCTTGCAGGTGCCGATGAGTCCGTGTAGATGACGCAACCAAGCTCAGGAGGAGCTCGATGAAGATCTTGTCCTTTATGTTGTTTCGTTCTAGTCGATTAGTAGTGGAGCCCAGTTGGGGTCGATCGGGGACCTTGTCGCATTTGGGGTTCTTCTTTTATTTTGGTTCCGTAGTCGGACCTTGATTGTATCTGGATGATGTATTGCTTTATTCATGTAATTGTGTGAACTGGCGATTGTAAGCCAACTATGTATCTCTTTTCCCTTATTGTATTACATGGGTTGTTTGCGAAGATTACCTCACTTGCGACATTGCTTTCAATGCGGTTATGCCTCTAAGTCGTGCTTCGACACGTGGGAGATATAGCCGCATCGAGGGCGTTACATTATAAGCCATGGTGAGTCGCCGCTATGAACTGGGCGAGAGCCGGATACCCGAGGATGGCGTTGTATGGAAGACCGATGCGAGCGATGTCGAAGTCCACTAGCTCGGTGCGGTAGTTGTCGCGTGTGCCGAAGGTGACAGGGAGGCAGATCTTCCCCAGAGAGTGGGCAACTCCACCACCCACTCCCGAGAAGGGCTTGCCGAGGCCGAGTCGCTCGATTGGCACATGGAGGAGGCTGAAGGCTTCTATGAAGAGCAAGTTCAGGCCAACACCGCCGTTGATGAGGGTCTTGGTGATGGCCATGTTGTAGATGGTGGGCGTGCAGAGCATCAGGAGCATTCCAGAGCCTGCGATGGAGTCGGGGTGGTCTTCTGAGCCAAAGGTGAGGTTGGTCTCTGGCGCAGCCCAATCTGGCGGAGCCCCCGGGTGCCTGGAGGTGGCCCCGATCTGACAGAGGAATGTCTTGGCATGGCGGTCTGATGGTGGTGCTTGAGAGCCGCCCAGCAGGGCCGCGACTGCGTGGTGCGCCGGCACCGCATAGCAAGTGGCGAGGAGGCCGCGGAGTTCCCCCCAGGGGCCACCGTGGATCTAGCGAGGCCGAGCAGCCAGGCGCCCGGCTCGCCGGCGAGGGCCATGGGGAACCAGCTGGCCATGGAGATAATGGAGCGACAGAGCGATGAACTGATGGAAGGGAAGCTACGGCGCACCCCCTACCTGGCGCGCCAAATGTCAGATGTGGGGTTCCGGCAAACCCTTAAGGTTCGAACACCGGGGTGTGCATGAAGTCTTTTCCTCCCACCGATCTACGCCGTAGCTCGCTAAGATCTCGCGGACGAACTCGACAAACTCACAACACAGAAAGACACAAGATTTATACTGGTTTGGGCCACCGTTGTGGTGTAATACCCTACTCCAGTGTGGTGGTAGTGGATTGCCTCCTGGGCTGATGATGAACAATACAAGGGGAAGAACAGCCTCCTCGTGGTGAGGTGTTCTTGTGCTTGGCTAACTTGTGTGGGTGAGTGCTGGATGAACTGCCCGATGCCCCTACTATGGTGGCTAGATCTACTTATATAGGCCCTGGTCCTCTCCCCAAATATTGAGCGGGAAGGGAGCCAACAACGGCGGGTGAATTTGAAGGGGGACACTAGTACAAGCCATCCTGACAAAGGTGGTATCCGCCTGCAAAAGGCTCTGGTGGTGACGTCGTCTTGGGCTCCACGATGACCTCCGTCTTGCCGTCCTTCTCGTCTTCTTCTTGTTGCACTGATATGGCAACCTTTGCCTGATGCCTCGGTACTCCTCGCCTGCATTGGCCTCCTTAGCACCAAAGAGGAAACAAGGACGCTACGCGCTGGCGCCCGCCTGGTGTCGATCGTCATGGATCACGTCATGAGAGCCTCGTGAGGTTTGCCTCGTCTTGATATCTCCGCTCCTTGTGAGCCTGCCCTCCTAAGACACTCCAGAGGGGGTCTCGTGTCGTCCACCTCGCAAGGCTTGGCCTCTCGCGAGGTTCTTGGATGCCTTGTTGATGAAGACGGGCCATACGGCCTGCTGGCTTAGCCATGCCGCAGGCCGCAGGCAGGCAAGTCTGGGGACCCCTGTTCCCAGAACGCCGACAGCTAAGGCTCTCCTTGTCCTCGGAGAACGGAAGATAATTACTGTCCTCCGAGTCTTCGTGTATGGCCTGTTCATGTGGGCTATCATGCCCGTCCTCCAGTTCATCATGTTCGGATGTTGTCCCAACAGGGGCTTCATTGTCTTCGGCTTTGTTCGGGATGTTGTTTTCTCCTGTGTCGGTATTACTATCTTTTGCATGATGTGACTTAGGGCAGCGCCGCTGATGGTGGCGTCTGGGCTATGTCTCAGGAGGTTTATCCTCAACTGGATCTTCTTTGTCATCGTCGTTAGTTTCTTTAGGTGTATCCACCATGTATACGTCGCATGAAGAAGTGACCGTCCCGCGTCTGGTGAGTGGCGTGTTTCAGCCCTGCTCTTCTTCGACATCGTCGTCTATACCGTCGAAGTCTTCGGAGCCATAATCGAGCATGCCAGTTGAGTTCTCGATAGTGGCTATGGAGTGGGTGGCGGGTGGGAAGAAAGATTATTCATCATCAGCCCCGAGTTCCAACCGAACACAGTTCGACTATGAGTCCCCCTCCAAGGACAGGTTTTTCAATGAGTTTAGCATGTCGCTCAAAGGCGAGTGCTGGACGATGTCTTCAGTGCTGAATTCGAAGATCGATAAACGATCAAGTTCGGCATCTGCGGGCTCACATGGTTTGGAACTTACGGCCGGAGGCAAGTACGGAGTTCCAGTGGTACAAGTATCGTGTGAGATCAACTCTATGTGGGGCTCCAACACCAGGGAATCTGTGGCCTCCGTGGTGGGGTTGAGCTTCCCGTCCTTGGATGGCACAGTCTGCTCCGGATCTAAGGCCAGAGTGGATATGGGAGTTGTCTCCTGGATGTAGTCCGATGACAGATTTAGGTCATGTCCCTCAGGGTGGCCAGGAGTGGTAGCCGCGGTCTCGAATCCGGTGAAGATCAAGTCCCCATGGATGTCCGTGACATAGTTCAAGCTCCCAAGTCTGACCTGATGGCCAGGGGCGTAGCTTTCGATCTGCTCCAGATGGCCAAGTGAGTTTGCCCGCAGAGCGAAACTGCCGAACACGAAGATCTGTCTGGGGAGGAAAACTCCCCCTTGGGCAACATCGTTGTAGATGGTTAAAGGAGCCATCAAACCTCTTGATGACGGCACAGTGGAACTCTCAATGAAAGCACTAATGTCGGTGTCAAAACCAGCGGATCTCGAGTAGGGGATCCCGAACGATGCGTCTAAGGTCGATGGTAATAGGAGACAGGGGACACAATGTATTAACCAGGTTCGGGCCCTCTCTATGGAGGTAATACCCTACGTCCTGCTTGATTGATCTTGATGAATATGAGTATTACAAGCGTTGATCTACCACGAGATCGTAATGGCTAAACCCTAGAAGTCTAGCTTGTATGGCTATGATAATGTATCTCCTCCGGACTAAGTCCTCCGGTTTATATAGACACCGGGAGGATCTAGGGTTACACAAGGTCGGTTACAAAGAAAGGAATCTACATATTTAGTCGCCAAGCTTGCCTTCCATGCCATGGAGAGTCGCATCCGGACATGGGTGTAGTCTTCGGTCTTCGTATCTTCACAGCCCATCAGTCCGGCCCATGGCTAATAGGCCGGATGCCCGAGGACCCCTTAGTCTAGGAATCCCTCACCGCCCAGACAAGATAGTGCACTAGCCTTCCATTTAAAAAATAGACAGTGCACTAGCCCTAACATGGTTTGATAACACGCATCATTCTGGTAATTAAACACAGGGCAATGCAAACTACCCTGAAGGATTAGCGCGACCAACTATTTCTTGTCATTGATCTCTCGGGCAATGACCACATCACGGACAGCGGCATGGGAATCTCTCTCTGGGGTGATGCCCACAGGACTGACCGCGACATCGGAATTGATCTCTGGGGCGATGTCCATAGGATGGACAGCGGCATCGGAATCGATATCCGGGCGATGCCAACAGGACAGACCGTGACATCGAAAATTTTCTTTGGGGCGTTGTCCACAGGACGGGCCGCGACATCGGAATCATCAAGGACTTCCACCGGCACCTGCACAACCCTAACATATTAGCAAGCACATTGCAAATAATCAAAAACAGCAATTATGGTAATAAGCCATTATTTTTTACCTTGTGCAGCTCACCGGGGGATCCCATCCCTCCGGGGGCCATCTCCTCGTCCTCGATAGGGGCCATCACCTTGCCAGGGGAATACTACTTCTCAATGGCGACTATCTCCTAAAACTCGGCCTTGAGCCTCGCATAGGTGTCCATCAGAGTTTCTGGGGTAGGCACGGTGGGGCCCTTGCTGTTCTTCCAACTTTCTTTGAGGAGTTTGTCCGCAACGTCATCAACTCTTTGGCCAATGCTTGTTTCTTGGAGTTCTTCGTCTCCATGGGTTGGCCCTCCAACATGGTCAACTCGTTGGTCGGTGCTCGCTTCCTGGAGATCACTATCTCCAGTGGGTTGTCCGCCGGCAACTCTTTGCCTAGTGCTCCAGGATCCATCAATGAACTGACAAACAAAAATCAATCGAAAGGAAACCACAATCGCAATGAAAACGGGAAAAGAATAGGCTATGAGAATCGGTCGGTGCTTCGCAAAAAGAAGATTCTTGAAATAAAAATATAGCAGCATCACTGATTCGCCCACCTTTCCTTCGTCGGTACAGAAGAAAAAAGGCATACGTGAGTAGCCTGGAGTGAGGTTTTCTTCAAGAAAGGGGAGAAAGGGCTTCAACGAGCGTTCGAGTGAAATGATGGTTGCTTCGTCCAGTCCAAATTCGAGGCCACTTTAGCACTGCTAGTAAAGGTGTGGGTTTTGTGATATGACGGGTCATGACGGCCACACCGGGGTGACCGGTGAGTTTCGACTGTAGCACCTCGCTGCGATTTGGTGGATGGCACGCAGGCCCAAATGCTTTGATGTCCCGCATGTAGATAGAGCGGCTAGTCATATACGAGTGCTCAATATTGTGCACCGCAACCAAGGCGGAGAGGAAAACGAGAGAACTACGTAATTAATGCATGAGTTTAATTAGGGTAGTTTTGTAAAGTATGAGGTACATTCCTCCAATTGCAAAATGCCTTGGTTGATGAGATTTGAGATTTGAGCCCTATAAGAGCATGGTTAATAGTATAGCTAGATGCTGGCTATAAGCCAGTGCCATGTCATCTACAACCCATCTTATAGCCAACATGTACAATAGTACTAGATCAAAAGAGTGTACTACTTTTTTATTATGTGGCCCACCTTTCATTCTCACAAAGTGCCTAGGAGCACGTCCTAGAGCTGGCTCTTCACGAAGAGCCCGCTTACATTCTCTCCCCTCTTCTCTTTCCTCTAACTAAGCAGAAATATACTAGTTTAATCCTTATAGCCCGCTGACTCAACTCTATTGTACTTGCTCTAAACCAGAAGGGAGGGAGTACTGCACGCGGTATAGTCTAGTCACTTGTTGAAATATCTAGAAAGGCAAATACTCCTTTCCGGTTTACAGGGCTATACTAGCAAGTACTAGTACTACAATAGTGGGCTCAAATAGCAATTTTGTCTCATGCAAGAGCCTGGCTATATGCCGATATGCGTGCTGCAAGGCACTGCACCATGCGAGCGTTCGCAACTGCCACGTTCGGGTTGCGCTTGGCTCTTCGCCTCTTTGAGAAGACGAACAATGATGTTACTCCTACTTCTATAGTATCGAATCCACTGCTACATGTCCGTCCACCTCGTGCGGGAGGGATAGCGTGTAGCGAAATCTCCTACTAGTCATGCCAGCCACCGTGCTCATGCGTGAGGGAGGGACACAACTTCATTGACTTACTGCTCCTGCCTTTGCGTCTATGATAGGTGGACCCAATAGGTGGTTGGCCCACCTGTCATGCAGCCAAAGGAAGGTGCAGTTAAGGCACCAGAGCTCAGTCCCTGAGGGAGAGGGTGTCGTAGTAATCAAACTTCTCAGTCTTGTACGAGTTGACGCGACACATCAAAGCACTGCACTCGATATAAGTCTTTTTACACATTTCAAATGGACTACAACATACGGATGTATGTAGACATATTTTGCTTCGTATGTAGTCACTTGTTGCAATCTCTAAATAGACTTATATTTGGAAATAGAGGAAGTACAACGCATGCATGCATGTCGTGACTTCCTTTTTGATACTTGCATGTGTTGATTTGATGCACCTAGCCAAATTTTTACTATAAATTTAACTAACCAAATTTCATGCATGTCGAAAAAATTACGGGGCTGTTTGGATTGTGACTATGTTTGTCTTATTTTGCCACATTATTTTTCCCACACTTTCCACACTTGCCTAACTTGAGTTGCTCAAATTGTTAGACACACTTTGGCTTTCCTAAGGGAATCTTGCCACACTTTTTGTGTCTATGACATGTGGGGTTCACTGCTAATAAAAAAATTCTTGTCTTAGGTGTGGCTAATAAAAAAGTCTAATATTTAGGAACGGAGGGAGTAGAAAATATAAAGAATAATGCATGTTGGGGAAACCCACGTTTCCGATAATTTTAGCCATGGGCATGTTCACAATTTTTACGAGGGGGTGGTTGTTCATTTAATGGAGGGACTTGTACCAGACTTGAACGATACAAAGTGTGATCTGGCACACCGTAACACCACTTGGAACAAGTGGGTAGCTATCTCAAAAAACAATCAACAACTAAAAAACCTGGCGACCTGGCACGTAGTACACAATTTTAAATGATTGTTTTGATGTAGTGAAAAAGGAAAACTACCGCACTACGTATATATAGGCCGGAGCCTCTGCGCTTGCTTGCTAGGGTTGCTCTATTCACAAACTCTCATCCTCTCCAGATCTATACAAGATAGGGGTGGTAACACTGTCTTTCTCCCTTCAAAAAACACTGCCTTTCTATCCTCACCGCTGGTTACAGATCCGGACATATCCCCCTCCGCCAGTGAAGGGGAGGAGGGGCAGCGTTTAGGCTGTCATCGACAGCGAGGGAGGAGACCCACTGCTGGCCGCACTGTTATCTCTGGCCGAGCGCCGGCACGGGAGGTCCTCCGATCCCTTCATCATTGCCCTAGTGTTGGCAGATCCGGCCTCCCGCCGCCCACCTATCCACATCCCGACGACCTTCAGGTATATCTTCCTTCCAAACCGCCTTAGTCTACTTCCCCAGCTCGCTACGTCGCTGCATGTGCATCATTTTCTACCTCTCAGCCCCTCTCGATCGGATGGTACAACCTCACCTATTTCTTTTCTTCTATTGTTAGATGTAAAGCTACTTCATGGAGTCGAATCTTGTACTTGGTTCAAACAAGAAATAAAGTGGGGGTGGGGGAATTTAGTATGTACATCGGACTTGGTACAAATAGGAAGGAAAGGGGGTGAAAGTAGTACAGACTGGTCATCCAACTGGTCTCTTGGCCGAAAAGGGAAATGTCGGGGTAACGCTGTACATAGTGGTATGACCAGGACTAGATTTGCTATCCACACATAGGAGTAAGTGGCTAGAGTGAACAAAAATGGGACCAACCCAGATATGTTTCTTGGATGTTTGTTTCTTGGGGCAATGATGACCCAAAAGTATAGGGGATCTATCGTAGTCCTTTTGATAATTAAGAGTGTCGAACCCAACGAGGAGCAAAAGGAAATGATAAGCAGTTTTCAGTAAGGTATTCTCTACAAGCACTGAAATTATCGGTAACAGATTCTTTTGTGATAAGGTAATTGGTAACGAGTAGCAAGTAATAAAAGTAAATAAGGTGCAGCAAGATGGCCCAATCCTTTTTGTAGCAAAGGACAAGCCTGGACAAACTCTTATATGAAGTAAAGCGCTCCCGAGGACACATGGGAATTATCATCAAGTTATTTTTCATCACGTTCATATGATTCGCGTTTGGTACTTTGATAATTTGATATTTGGGTGGACCGGTGCTTGGGTGCTGTCCTTACTTGGACAAGCATCCCACTTATGATTAGCCCCCATTGCGAGCATCCGCAACTACAATAGAAGTATTAAGGTAAACCTAACCATAGCATGAAACACATGGATCCAAATCATCCCCTTACGAAGCAACGCATAAACTAGGGTTTAAGCTTCTGTCACTCTAGCAACCCATCATCTACTTATTACTTCCCAATGCCTCCCTCTAGGCCCAAACAATGGTGAAGTGTCATGTAGTCGACGTTCACATGACACCACTAGAGGGATGATAACATACATCTCACCAAAATATCGAACGAATACCAAATTCACATGACTACTAATAGCAAGACGTCTCCCATGTCCTCAGAAACAAACGTAACTACTCACAAAGCATATTCATGTTCATAATCAGAGGGATATTAGTATGCATAATGGATCTGAACATATGATCTTCCACCATGTAAACCAACTAGCATCAACTACAAGGAGTAATCAACACTACTAGCAAGCCACAGGTACCAATCTGAGGTTTGGATACAAAGATTGGATACAAGAGATGAACTAGGGTTTCAGATGAGATGGTGTTGGTGAATATGTTGATGGAGATTGACCCCTCCCGATGAGAGGATCATTGGTGATGACGATGGTGATGATTTCCCCCTCCCGGAGGGAAGTGTCCCCGGCAGAACAGCTCTGCCGAAGCCCTAGATTGGTTCTACCAAGGTTCCGCCTCGGGGTGGCGGAGTCTCGTCCCGAAAGCTTGCTTATGATTTTTTCCTCGACGAAAGACTCCATATAGAAGAAGATGGGCATCGGAGGGCCATCAGGGGGCCCATGAGGCAGGGGGCACGCCCAGGGGGGTAGGGCGCGCCCCCGCCCTCTTGGCTGGTGGGTGGGCCCCCTCTGGTACTTCTTGCGCTCAGTATTTTTTATATATTCTGGAAATAACCTCCATGAAGTTTCAGTACTTTTGGAGTTGTGCAGAATATGTCTCTAATATTTGTTCTTTTTCCAGCCCAGAATCCCAGCTGCCGGCATTCTCCCTCTTCATGTAAACCTTGTAAAATAAGAGAGAATAGGCATAAGTATTGTGACATAATGTGTAATAACAGCCCATAATGCAATAAATATCGATATAAAAGCATGATGCAAAATGCACGTATCAACTCCCCCAAGCTTAGACCTCGCTTGTCCTCAAGCGAAAGCCGAAATCGAAAAATATGTCCACATGTTTAGAGATAGAGGTGTCGATAAAAATAAAATACGGACATGAGGGCATCATGATCATTCTTAGAACAACAATATATATATATATATATATATATATATATATATATATATATATATTATCATATGATCTCTTATGCTAAAGTAACAATTCAATCAAAATTTCAAGTATGAACCATAAACTTCATTGAGAACCAACAAACTCTAATCTCAGTCATTGAGGCAATTGCAATTTATCATAACACAGGAACGAGTCAATATAAGAGCTTTTCAGCAAGTCCACATACTCAACCATCTTTTAGTGTTTCACAATTGCTAACACTCACACAATATTTATGTGTATGAAGTTTTAATCGGACACAGAGAGAGATAGGGGCTTATAGTTTTGCCTCCCAACGTTTTACCTCAAGGGTAATGTCAACAATAATAGTTCATGAAGACTCACATCCAATTAGCTATATATATCAGGATCTTTCCAACATATTGTGCTTGCCAAAGGATAAAATGTAAAAGGAAAGGTGAAGATCACCATGACTCTTATATAAGGTAGAAGATAAAGTAAAAGATAGGCCCTTCGCAGAGGGAAGCAGAGGTTTTCATGCGCTTTTATGGTTGGATGCACAAAATCTTAATGCAAAAGAACGTCACTTTATATTGCCACTTGTGATATGGACCTTTATTATGCGGTCCGTCGCTTTTATTTCTTCCACATCACAAGATCATATAAAGCTTATTTTCTCCCACACTAATAAGTCATACATATTTAGAGAGCAATTTTTATTGCTTGCACCGATGACAACTTACTTGAAGGATCTTACTCAATCCATAGGTAGATATGGTGGACTCTCATGGCAAAACTGGGTTTAGGGATATTTGGAAGCACAAGTAGTATCTCTACTTGGTGCAAAGAAATTGGCTAGCAAGAGAGGGAAAGGCAAGCTCAACATGTTGGATGATACATGACAATATAATTTACCTCAGATGAAAGAAAACATAACCCATTACGTTGTCTTCCTTGTCCAACGTCAACTCTTTAGCATATCATAGTTTAATGAGTGGTCACAATCATAAAAGATGTCCAAGATAGTATATTTATATGTGAACCTCTCTTTCTTTATTACTTCCTATTAATTGCAACGATGACCAAAACTATGTTTGTCAACTCTCAACAACTTTTATTCATCATACTCTTTATATGTGAGCTCATTACTCTCCATAAGATTCATATGATCTCTTTATTTCTTTTTGTTCTTTCTCTTTTTATTTTATTCCCTCAAGATCATAGCAAAATAATCAGGCCCTTGACTCAACACTAACTTTATTATATATAGCTCATGGACTCGATTACATAGAAGGATCATAAAGCAAAACTCACAACTAGATCATACTAAAACTTTATTCTGCTAGATCAAGATATTATCAAAAGGATCAAACTAAGAAAAATGGTAAAGATAAAATGTGATGGTGATACGATACTGGGCACTCCCCCAAGCTTGGCAGTTGCCAAGGGGAGTGCCCATACCAGATACTCAGTTCTTCTTTGTTGGTGAAGAAGGTGGAGTTGTTGATGATGTAGGCTTGTCGTCCCTCTTCCAAGGCATAGGCTCACCATCATAGAAGGATGACCGAGTCTCCTGAATCCTCAAATCTGCATCCAAACTCATCCTCTTGAATCTATATTCATACTCACAGTTTTGATTTTGCAGGTCATAGATCTGGGCTTGGAGGTGCTCGATTTTCTCATGAAGCTTGAAGATGGCCTCCCCAATGTCCTTGACGTCCAGCTTGTGGGTGTTGGTGAACTCCGTGATCATAATGTGATTGGAGTCGAGTCCAAGCTGCACCATCTCCTGACACTTGAAAACTTGTTTCTCCAATGCCTAAAACCTTGCCTCCATGCTTCCGGTCCTCCTTGGTCCCTCAACATCGCGGATGTCCAACAACCCCTCACGCATGTCAATGGTTTGAGGGTGTCGCAGCACCTCCACGAGGTAGGGGTTGATGACCTTCTCGAAGAACTTGTCCTTGGGGGCACTTGAAGAAGACATGACGACCTAGATCTGTCAAAAAAACAGCTCGAAACAAAGACAGGAGATATTTGCGTGATACAGTGGTCAAAACCTTCGGGAGATTATATAATGAATTTTTACCGACCAAAAGAAGTATCGTGCAAGAAAATGGAGTCCGGAGAGCGCACGAGGTGCCCACAAAGCAGGGGGGCGCCCAGGGGGGTAGGGCGCGCCTCCCACCCTCATGGAAGCCTCGTGTCCTTCCCAGACCGCTTTATTTTCCTATTTTTCTAAATATTCCAAAATGGAGAAAAATTGCCATTATAACTATTTTGGAGTCGGTTTACTTACTGTACCACATACCTATTCCTTTTCAGAGTCTGAAACGTTCTGGAAAGTGTCCCTTATGTATTCCTTCGGGGTTACGATTTCAATGATATTAGTTTCAATATTTATATGATTACCTAAGATATAATGTTTGATTCTTTGACCGTTCACCACCCTCAGATTTGTGCCTTCGAAGTTGTTGATTTTTATGGCACCAGAACGATAGACCTCCTCGATAACTGTGACGCCCCGAGACTGTTGCGCCAGGTGTCTTCGAGTTATTCGCTGTTGTTGCCTTCTCTTTTTCTTGTGTGTTGCATCTTGCCATGTCATCATGTGCATTGCATCATCATGTTTTTGAAACTTGCATCCATCCGGGTTCCCCCATTTCCGTCCGTTGTCTGTTCTGATCCCAGTCACACTTGCATGCGCCCGCGGCACCTCCGAAATATTATTTTATAAGTGGCCGAAAAATGTTCTCAGAATGGGTTGAAAGTTGGCATGAGGTGTTGTTATGTTGTGGGTAGGTCGTCTGCCAAGTTTCATCGCATTAGGAGTTCGTTTGATGCCCCAATGGATATCTATAGCGGCATATAGTCGATCAAATCGTCGGACGTTTTCGGTCTCCGGAGACGGTTGCCGGGTTGCATTCCTCCTCTCTCTTCTCAGTCCAACCACACACTTGACCTCATGGGTGTTACAATAACGTAAGGACCTTCCCATTTAGAGAGGAGTTTGCCTGTAAAAAATCTTAAACGAGAGTTGTAGAGCAATACATAATCACCTACATTAAACTCACGCTTTTGTATCCTTTTGTCATGCCATCTTTTAACTTTTTCTTTAAACAACTTGGCATTTTCATAAGCCTGGGTTCTCCATTCATCGAGTGATCTAATGTCAAAAATCCTCTTCTCACCAGCAAGTTTGAAGTCATAGTTGAGCTCTTTAATAACCCAATATGCCTTATGTTCTAATTCAAGAGGTAAGTGACATGCTTTACCATCAACCATTTTATACGGAGACATACCCATAGGATTTTTATATGCAGTTCTATAGGCCCATAATGCATCATCAAGTTTCTTGGACCAATTCTTTCTAGATCTATTAACAGTCTTTTGCAAAATTAATTTGAGCTCTCTGTTACTCAATTCTACTTGACCACTAGACTGTGGGTGATAAGGAGATGCGATTCTATGATTAACGTCATACTTAGCAAGCATTTTACGAAAGGCACCATGAATAAAATGTGAACCACCATCAGTCATTAAATATCTAGGGACTCCAAACCTCTGGAAAATAACTTCTTTAAGAATCTTAATAGAGGTGTTATGATCAGCACTACTAGTTGGAATAGCTTCTACCCACTTAGTAACATAATCAACGGCAACTAAAATATGTGTATACCCATTAGAGGAAGGAAAAGGTCCCATATAATCAAAGCCCCAAACATCAAATGGTTCAATAACAAGTGAATAATTCATAGGCATTTCTTGACGTCTACTAATATTACCAATTTTTGACATTCATCACAAGACAAGACAAACTTACGGGCATCCTTGAAGAGAGTAGGCCAATAAAAACCGGATTGTAATACCTTATGTGCAGTTCTATCTCCAGCATGGTGTCCTCCATAAGCCTCGGAGTGACACATGCGTAGGATCTATTCCTGTTCATGCTCAGGTACACAATGTCTAATAATACCATCTACTCCTTCTTTATAAAGATGTGGTTCATCCCAAAAGTTATGTCTCAAATCATAGTAGAACTTTTTCTTTTGTTGGTATGTGAAACTAGTTGGTATAAATTTAGCAACAATATAATTAGCATAATCAGCATACCATGGAGCAGTTCGAGAAGCATTTATGACATTTAATTGTTCATCAGGAAAGCTATCATAAATAGGTAGTGGGTCATCAAGAACATTTTCTAACCTAGACAAGTTGTCTGCAACGGGGTTCTCAGCCCCCTTTCTAGCAATAATATGCAAATCAAATTCTTGTAGCAGGAGAACCCATCTAAGAAGTCTAGGTTTAGCATCTTTCTTTTCCATAAGGTATTTAATAGCAGCATGATCAGTGTGACTAGTTACTTTAGAATCAACAATATAAGGTCTGAACTTACCATAAGCAAAAACAACTGCTAAAAATTCTTTTTCAGTAGTAGCATAATTTCTCTCGGCATTGTCTAGAGTTTTACTAGCATATTTAATAACATTCAATTTCTTATCAAATCTTTGCCCTAGAATAACACCGACAGCATAATCACTAGCATCACACATAATTTCAAAGGGTAAAGTCCAATCAGGTGGCTGAACAATAGGTGCAGAAATCAATGATTTCTTAAGTATTTCAAATGCTTCTACGCAATCATCATCAAAGACAAAAGGAATATCTTTCTGTAATAGATTAGTCAGAGGCCGAGAAATTTTTGAGAAGTCCTTAATGAACCTCCTATAAAAGCTGGCGTGACCGAGGAAGCCTCTTATACCTTTAATGTCCTTGGGACATGGCATCTTTTCAATAGCATCAACTTTAGCTTTATCAACCTCAATACCTCTTTTAGATATTTTATGCCCCAATACAATTCCTTAATTAGCCATAAAGTGGCATTTCTCCCAATTCAGAACAAGATTAGTTTCTTCACATGTCTACAAAACTCGATCAAGGTTGCTCAAGAAATCATCAAAATAGTATCCATAAACGGAGAAATCGTCCATGAAAACCTCACATATCTTTTCACAAATGTCAGAAAATATAGCCATCTTGCATCTTTGAAAGGTAGCAGGTGGATTACATAAACCAAAAGGTATACGTCTATAATAAAAAGTACTGAAAGGGCAAGTAAAAGTGGTCTTTGCTTGATCATCAGATGAGACAGGTATTTGAAAGAAACCAGAGTAACCATCTAGAAAGCAAAAAATGTGTATGTTTGGATAATCTTTCTAGCATTTGATCAATAAAAGGTAAGGGGTAATGATCTTTTTTAATAGCCTTATTTAATTTGCGGAAATCAATTACCATCCTATAACCTGTAATAATTCTTTGCGGAATCAATTCATCTTTATCATTGGGAACAACAGTAATACCTCCCTTCTTAGGGACACAATGGACAGGACTTACCCACTAACTATCAGCAACGGGATAAATTATACCTGTCTCAAGGAGTTTTAATATTTCCTTTCTTACCACTTCCTTCATCTTAGGATTCAGCCGTCGTTGGTGATCAATAACTGGTTTGGTGTCTTTCTCCACATTTATTTTGTGTTGACATAGACTGGGACTAATGCCCTTAAGATCATCAAGAGTATATCCAATAGTAGCACGGTGCTTCTTCAGAGTTTTCAATAACTTTTCTTCTTCATGCTTTGAAAGGTTAGCACTAATAATAACATGATATATCTTCTTTTCATCAAGATAAGCATATTCAAGAGTATCAGGTAATGGTTTAAGCTCAAACACGAGATCACCCTTGGGTGGAGGAGGATCCCCTTGGATTTCAACAGGCAAGTTGTGTTTAAGAATAGGTCCTTGTTTAAAGAATACTTCATCTATTTCCCTTCTTTCATTCATAAACATATCATTTTCATGGTTTAGAGAATATTGTTCTAAAGGATCATTCGGAGGCACAGCAATAGACGCAAGACCAATAATTTCATCTTTAGTAGGCAATTCTTCATTACAGGGTTGTCTACGAAATTTAGAGAAGTTAAACTCATGAGACATATCACCCAAACCAATAGTAACAACATCCTTCTTGCAATCTATCTTAGCATTAACAATATTCAAGAAGGGTCTACCAAATATAATGGGACAAAAGCTATCTTGATGGGAACCAAGAACAAGGAAATCAGCAGGATATTTAGCCTTCCCACACAAGACTTCAACATCTCTAATGATCCCAATTGGTGAAATAGTATCTCTATTAGCAAGCTTAATGGTAACATCGATATCTGCTATCTCAGCTGGTGCAATATCATGCATAATTTCTTTGTATAAGGAAATAGGTATTGCACTGGCACTAGCACCCATATCACACAAGCCATGACAACAATGATCTCCTATTTTAACAGAAATAACAGGCATGCCTACCACAGGTCTATGTTTATCTTTAGCACCTGGTTTAGCAATTCTAGTAGTCTCATCACAGAACTAAATAACATGCCCATCGATATTATCAGCCAAGAGATCCTTAACAATAGCAATATTAGGTTCAACTCTAACTTGCTCAGGAGGTGTATAAGTTCTAATATTACTCTTACGAACCACAGTTGAAGCTTTAGCACGATCCTTCATTCTAACAGAGAAAGATGGTTTCTCAACGTAAGCAGTGGGAACAACAGGATCGTCATAGGTGATAAATTTTTATTCAACTTTAAGAGGTGCACCTACTTTTGTTTCAATGGGAGGATTATATTTAAACCACTTCTCCTTAGGGAGATCAACATGAGTAGCAAAGGATTAACAGAAAGAAGCTACTATCTCAGAGTCAAGTCCATATTTAGTGCTAAATTTATGGAAAACATCGGTATCCATAAAAGATTTAACACAATCAAACTTAGGTGTTATTCCTGACTCCTTACCTTCATAGAGATCCCAATCATCAGAGTTGCATTTAATTCTCTCCAATAAATTCCAATTGAATTCAATAGTCTTCATCATAAAGGAACCGGTACAAGAAGTATCGAGCATGGAGTGATTGTTGTGAGAAAGCCGAGCATAAATTTTTTGAATAATCATTTCTCTTGAGAGCTCATGATTGGGGCATGAATATAATATTGAGTTAAGCCTCCCCCAAGCTTGAGCGATGCTTTCTCCTTCGCGAGGCCAAATATTATATATATATATATATATATATATATATATATATATATATATATATATATAATTACGATCACGATGAACAAGATGCGTAGGATAAAACTTCTGGTGAAATTCCAATTTCAATCGCTTATAGTCCCATGATCCCATATCATCACATAGCCTATACCATGTCAATGCATCTCCCTTCAAAGATAAAGGGAAAACCTTCTTCTTGATAACATCATCGGGCATACCTGCAAGCTTAAATAATCCACAAACTTCATCCACATAGATTAAGTATAAGTTGGGATGTAATGTTCGATCTCCTGCAAAAGGATTAGCTAGCAGTTTCTCTATCATACCCGAAGGAATTTGAAAGTAAACATTTTCATTTTCAGTAGGTCAAGTAGGTTGAGGAGAAACTATTTGCTCTACCGGTCGGGGTGAAGATACACCGAACAAGCCCCTCAAAGGATTACTTTCCATAGTAACAATTGACAGTAAATTTTAGCACACTACATACATTTTTCCTTACCAAATTCTACCTACCAAAGGCGCTTCACTCCCTGGCAACGGCGCCAGAAAAGAGTCTTGATGACCCACAAGTATAGGGGATATATCGTAGTTCTTTTGATAAGTAAGAGTGTCGAACCCAACAAGGAGCAGAAGGAAATGATAAGCAGTTTTCAGTAAGGTATTCTCTGGAAGCACTGAAATTAGATAGTTTTGTGATATGGTAATTGGTAATGAGTAGCAAGTAAATAAGGTGCAGACAGATGGCCCAATCATTTTTGTAGCAAAGTACAAGCTTGGACAAACTATTATATGAAGTAAAGCGCTCCCGAGGACACATGGGAATTATTGTCAAGCTAGTTTTCATCACGTTCATATGATTCACATTCGGTACTTTGATAATTTGATATGTGGGTGGACCGGTGCTTGGGTGTTGTCCTTACTTGGACAATCATCCCACTTATGATTAACCCCCATTGCAAGCATCCGCAACTACAACAGAAGTATTATGGTAAACCTAACCAGAGCATGAAACATATGGATCCAAATCAGCCCCTTACGAAGCAATGCATAAACTAGGTTTTAAGCTTCTGTCACTCTAGCAACCCATCATCTACTTATTACTTCCCAATGCCTCCCTCTAGGCCCAAACAATGGTGAAGTGTCATGTAGTCAACGTTCACATGACACCACTAGAGGGATGACAACATACATCTCATCAAAATATCGAACGAATACCAAATTCACATGACTCCTAATAGCAAGACTTCTCTCATGTCCTCAGTAACAAACGTAACTACTCACAAAGCATATTCATGTTCATAATCAGAGGGATATTAATATGCATAATGGATCTGAACATATGATCTTCCACCAAGTAAACCAACTAGCATCAAGGAGTAATCAACACTACTAGCAACCCACATGTACCAATATGAGGTTTGGATACAAAGATTGGATACAAGAGATGAACTAGGGTTTGAGATGAGATGGTGCTAGTGAAGATGTTGATGGAGATTGACCCCCTCCCAATGAGAGGATCGTTGGTGATGACGATGGTGATGATTTCCCCCTCCCGGAGGGAAGTGTCCCTGGCAGAACAGCTCTGCCGGAGCCCTAGATTGGTTCCGCCTCATGGCAGCGGAGCCTCGTCCCGAAAGCTTGCTTATGATTTTTTCCTCGACGAAAGACTCCATATAGCAGAAGATGGGGATCGGAAGGCCACTAGGGGGCCCACGAGGCAGGGGGCGCGCCCAGGTGGTAGGACGCGCCCCCGCCCTCGTGGCTGATGGGTGGCCCCCCTCCGGTACTTCTTGCGCTTAGTATTTTTTATATATTCTGGAAATAACTTCCATGAAGTTTCAGGACTTTTGGAGCTGTGTAGAATAGGTCTCTAATATTTGCTCTTTTTCCAGCCCAGGATCCCAGGTGTCAGCATTCTCCTTCTTCATGTAAACCTTGTAAAATAAGAGAGAATAGGCATAAGTATTGTGACATAATGTGTAATAACAGCCCATAGTGCAATAAATATCGATATAAAAGCATGATGCAAAATGGACGTATCAGGCAACAAACTCCGAATTACCACTTTATGCCCCTGTTTGGGTACATGGTGCTGGACTACTGGTGCACCCACTGTCCCATGCCCTTATACCAAATATTTAGCTGTTCTTAATCTAATGCCCCTGGTAAAATGAAGCCATGCCACTGTTATAAGCCATGACAAGTTTAGCCAAATGTTTTTTCTTGCAATTGTTTGTGACTTTGACTGTTTCCATTGTAGCTTTTTGTCCAAATAGGGATATCCATTTCACCAGGTTGTTGTTGTGACCTTTTGGTGCACTG
The DNA here is from genome assembly GCF_002162155.2 of Triticum dicoccoides. Classification (NCBI taxonomy): domain Eukaryota; kingdom Viridiplantae; phylum Streptophyta; class Magnoliopsida; order Poales; family Poaceae; genus Triticum; species Triticum dicoccoides. The sequence goes on along the minus strand of NC_041392.1, from coordinate 332,808,873 downwards.
CACAAAACACTTCTTAAAAGAAGTGACTTTTGTGCTGTTTAACTAAATAGTTGATTCATTTTGGTGGAACTGCACAAAGGGAGATATGTGTTCCAATCCTCATCATCCATATTGACGCCATAACCTTCCTTTAGGTAAGAATCATATTTAATGCATGTGTTCATCTCTATTTTGCGACTCCCATGAGAAAATAATGCTATTGTTTACTAGTACACTTGTACTCCCTCACTGACAAAACCAATTCCGAAATAGAAGGCCAATCATGTACTTGGTTTCACCAACTGGTGAGGCGAAAGAGAAACATAGGACGAAGAGGAAGAAGAAGAATAATAAACTGTGCCAAGGTGAACTTGCTGAAGCCAGAGGCCTCAGTCAAGGCCATTCAAGGGCTCCGGCAACATCTACCTTACATGTGAGACGATCGTGTGCAAACATGGATCATGTTGTGCCAATCATACATTTTAGTGGAACTACACAAGACAATACAATGAACTGTATCCCAACCAATGCTTTAACTCTGCTGGAAGTTCTTGGTAATCTTTCAATATAATCTCAGCACTGGTAAACAAGAGTGATTTCAACCATACATTTGAAGTGTACAAAAATATACACTATTGTGTGATTCCAGTGAGTGCTTTATCATCTCTTATGGTACTACATGAATAAGCTTTTTTCCTCAGGTTTGTACCGGCCTAAGGCCTTCATCCATATTAGTTTGCTGTCATCTCTATTTGTATCGTGCTACTATCATGAGAAACTCTGTTATCTTTGCACGTTAAAGTTTTCCAACCTATGATACATGGCAATGCTTTGAGTGTTGAGCTAATTGGAACTGATTAAATAAACAAATACCTCTCTTTAAGCAAGACTACTATGTTGCTAACTTTACCCATTAAGATAATGAGGGTGCTTCTATTTGTTAGTGTATGTTTCATCAACTAGTCCCACTATTACAGTAATCTCACTCTGTCAATATATGTGCCAACAGGGATGCTCGATTTTGGTGGAACTGCACAAAAACTTTGGGTGTTTCATTTCCTCGACAGCTTCCTTCCTTTCTTGTCAGTCGCTAATCTGGGCTTGCATTCTTCCTTTGCTGTCAGTCGCTTGGCTTATCTCAGCTTCCAGTCAAAGGAAATAGTAATTGATATGCTACCTCACACAGGTTGGTACTGGTATTTATCCTGATTATTATGCTTGTCATATGTATTGGTAATTTGGTATTGTTCTACTGCTTGCCGATTTCATAAGGGAGTAACTTGGAGCTTGAACTCGCAGGCAAATCATTGCATTGGGTGATTTCAGTAGAACTGCACAAAAAGATCAGATGGACAGGTACTTATGCTGCTGCTATGTACTCCAAAGTTCACTCAGACAAGCATCGATGTTGACAAGAAGAAGTGCCTATATTCATTTGAGTATCAACCAACGTCAACCAGTTGTCAAACTCCAAGTATTAGGAGAGTGAACGCCAAAAATATTGCTTGGCGTATAGCCCAGAAAAACGCAGTCCAGTCTTTGGTCCCAACTTGTGCCTTTTGGTTATCGGCAGATATGGTAGCAAACTATATGGCATGGAGTCTAAAGATTCCAGACAAGTTGGTTGACACGTATATTCATCTGGCACTTAATCAGTCTGCACGCCAGGGATGCTCCATTTTCAGTTGAACTGCACAAAAAATTTGGGTGGTTCATTTTCTCAACCACCTCCTTTCTCGTCTGCAATGTAGAATTTTGGCGAGCTACAGGACCAAGATGAGCCAGTAAACTAGTTGGATGAAAGTAGTGGCCAAGTTGCTCAAACCTCCCTCGGCACGAGGCCACTATTTGAGGATAAACCTACAAGAAAAGTTTAGATTGTCTGTGATGCCTATTATGTACTCAAAAGTTTACTCGTACAAGCATTAATTTTAGCAAGAAGTACCTCCGACTGAACACCATTAACCAGTCTACAATGTAGAATTTTGGCGAGCTACAGGACCAAGATGAGCCAGTAAACTAGTTGGATGAAAGTAGTGGCCAAGTTTCTCAAACCTCCCTCGGCACGTTGCCACTATTTGAGGATAAACCTACAAGCAAAGTTCAGATTGTCTGTGTTGCCTCTTATGTACACAAAAGTTTACTCGTACAAGCATTAATTTTAGCAAGAAGTACCTCCGAGTGAACACCATTTACCAGTCTGTACCCTAGGTAATTAAAGTTCGTCCATGGATCATATCGGCTGTGATCTCAATCATTTGGATGCATAAACATACTAAACATGTGTATATCTGGATCTTTTTGTGAATTATCTATGAATATTGTTGTGTGATGTATCAATCATTTGGATCCATAGACATGTTGAACTTGTGTATATATGAATCTTTTGAGTTGTTGATAGTGAATGTTGGCTATGAATATGAACGTGTACTGTGAACCTAAGTTTGATACGAATGTTTACCTTTTCTGTTGTACTTGTGTGTGAACTTGTTAGTATGCCTACTGTGGGGTATGTGATGTGTGGGTTCCCGAGAAGAATTGCACCTGCTTTGTTAGGGTAGCAACGGCGCATCAACTCTTTTTAATATTTTTGCTCTGTCTTCCCCCTCCCCTGCTCAACCCCTGCCGTAATGTTTTCGGCCTCAAAACAAACATAGTACTGTGTTGTTTTTGGGGCTTGATAAGAAATCGAGTGCTTGTTTCTGTAGGTTGGCCCGCCCAGCAAATGGGCTGCTGGTCCACCACGAACTGGGAGGATAAAAATACAAGTTGTATGGTGCAGAGGCAAGTAAAAAACGCCATCGAGAGCCATCCACTGAAGAAAAAATAATCGCTCCTGATGTGCTTCTTCAGTCGTGCCGCCGACCCCCTCTTTAATCCAGTTCACTCGGGGATCCGGTATCATTTTTTCCAGAGGGCGAACAAGTATCAGCTAGGCCTAGGTTTTGTATTTTAAGATGCGAAGCCCACGCCATATGGTGACAGTGGTTTCAACTTATTTTTTGAGCTCCATACCGGCCTATGGGCTTTTTCTTAAAGATCGGCAGCCCAATGTATTTTTGTAACCACATTATATATATTTATATTATTACTATTATAGTATATTTTATAGAGACTTCTATATACATTTTAAAACCATCCCACGTGTTATTAACTTATAAAAGTAAATGTTTAATAGAAGTTGGCAAGGAAAATCCTGGTTGTTTTTGACTCACAGGCAAGGAAAATCCTGGTGATTGCGTACAAAAGCTTGCGAAGATTTTAAGGACCAATGTAATAATAACGCGCTCATTTTTATTTTGAGCAATAACTCGCTAATTTGTTAATTATGTATATAAAAAATGTGCCTCTCCGGTTTATTTTTTGATATTAATTGCTCCTTCTAACATAACATTATATATATAACGAGCCCAGCTAATTCGTGTATTTGAAGGAAGTGCAAATGGGCTGGGATTCCTTAGAAAATATAAATGGGCTGCATTGACACGAAATTATTTGTTCACCCATCTCAGGAAATGGACTGTACATTCTAGAAAACATGGGTTAAATATATGCCACATTTTTGCAGGCTGACATGTGGGCTAATAGGTCGAAGCCTACGCTGGGCGTTGTCAACTTGGTCAACAAATTATTATGACATCCACAGCCATTGGATTTATATCCAATGGTCGGCATGCACCTTCAATCTCTCGCCTTCTTCCTCCAGCGTCGCCGGGACCGCCTGGTCCGGCCTCCGGCGGCTAGCGGCTCTGCTTAGCATGCATCGCTGCAAAGGGCTACCCCACCGTCGGCCAGGCTATCCCTCCACCCCGCCACACCTCCTGTTATTCTCCACCGACTGCAGCCCCACGCCGCACCAGAACTAGTTATAACCCTTCTCCTCCTCTCAATCTGTGACTCCACTGTCGCGTCTTCCCATCTTCGAGTCGTTCCCGTCCGGGCCCTCACCGTCGTCCATCGCCTCGCTGCGCTCGGTGCGGCGTGGTCAACAAACGAGAGTCATCTTAAGAGTACTGTATGTGGAGATCCTGACGGCTGGGACCCACGAGGTCCATGGTCGCATGCATGGAAAGTTCCTCCTTATTAAGCTGAAAAAATGTTTCCTCCACCTGACAGCTGGGACCCACCGGCTATATCTTCCCACGGAAGAAACTGCCTCCTTGTTATGCAAAAAAAATTATTCCTCCCGTTGACAGTTGGGACCCATCAGATTTGGTGGCTGACTTGTGGGCCTACTAAGTGGACGTGTACGCAGGGCTTTGTGAACTCCATCAACAAATGATTCCAGCAGCCGGACCGTTGGATGTTAATCCAACAACCGTGCTCCTTCTTCAACCTCTATTCTTGCTCCTGTCTCCCGTGGGCGGCATGGAGGTTGTGCTTCCGCGCACCCGAGCCAGTCAAGTTTCCCACTCCTCTCCATCTGCGACTCCAGTGCCCCATCTTCCCCATCTCCGGGTCATTCCAGTCTGGGGCCTCGCCGACTTCCACCAGCCTTGGTGAGCTCGGCACGGTGTGGTCAACGTGGTGAACAACTGAGAGTCATTGGAAGATGACTATATGTGAGAGGCTGATAGTGGGGACCACGCCCATGGACGCACACATGCAACAGAACATGGCCTGGTCTACGTGGTCAAGGAACGACTTCCATTGGAAGTGTACTGTACGTGGAGAGGCTGAAAGCTGGGTCCACGGCTGCAGCAAGGAAGTGCTTCCTTATTACGCGGAAAATAATGATTCCTCCACCTGACAGCAGGGACCCACCGGACGGGCCACCGTATTTTGGGAAAAACATTTCCCCCTGACTGCTGGGACCCATCGGACGGGCCAACGTATTTCACGAAAAAACATTCCCCCTGCTGTCAGCTTGGACCCACCAGAAGTGCCTCCTTATTAGGCAGAAAAAAACGAATACTCCCCCTGCTAGCTAGGACCCACCTTGGTGGGAGGCTAACTTGTGGGCCTACTAAGTTGACAGGGACAGAGGGCTTTGTCAACTTAGTCAATATGAACGATTCTAGCTCCAGTCACCGTACAATGTCCATCCAACGGCCGTAGAGCTTGTTTAACCTCTGGTCTTCTTGCTCCAGCCGCCCAAACCAGCGTCGGTCGTGCCGCGTGCTCCTGCCTCCTGTGGACGGTTGTGATGCCGCGGAGGTCTCACCGCCCCTACTACTCCCACCGCTGGCCAGGCCATCCCTCTACTCACCCACACCCCCTGTTATTCTGAGGCGATGGCAGCCTCACACCGCAGCCGAACCAGTGAACCTTCATACTTCTCTCCGTGTGGGCATCCGCTGACATGTCTTCCCTAGCTCCGCGTCGTCCCCTTCCTATGCCTCGTCGTCGTCCACCGCCTTGGTGCTCTCGGCGTGGCGTGGTCAATGTGGTCAACGACCGACTTCCATCGGAAGAGTACTGTACGTGGAGAGCCTGACAGCTTGGTCCACGGCAGCCGCAAGGAAGTGCCTCCTTATTACGAGCAAAATAATTATTCCTGCACCTGACAGCGGGGACACACTGGATGGGCCACCGTATTTCACGAAAAACGTTTTCCCCCTAACTGCTGGGACCCACGAGCTACATCTTCGCACACAAGGAAGTGCGTCCGGGTAAAAAAACGATTCGCCCCCTGACTGCTGGGACCCACCAGCTATATCTTCGCACCCAAGGAAGTGCCTGACAGCCGGGACCCACCTGGTCGAAGCGTATGTAGCATTGTAATTCTGGTCGCGAACGTGTACTTACATACTGGTCGATGTAGAGTGCGCACGTGTCGTAGTAGAGGAGCGCATGTAACATGTACACGTACGTACATCGGCCAGTGTGCAAGAAAGAAAATACGGCCACGTACGTACATATGGGCGGGGTCTCGAACGCCTACTCGCGCATACGTACGGCCAGGGCTCGTGTACATGGCTGGGTCGAAACGGAGAAACAACGTCGTCGTCGTGTTCATGGGGAGCCAACCGACTGGGTTGGAACGGAATGCGTCTTCATGTTTATCGGGAGGGATTGGACGGAACAGCCGATGGAAACGAGGCCTGGCGTACCACAGAACAGAGGAAACGGGCTTGTGTTCGACCGACCATGATCGAAACGGGATCTTGTTCATCGGGAGGGGTCTGCCGTATTGCAAAACAGAGGAAACGGACCTCCTGCGGTCCAAACGGGGGTCCTGTTGCTCGGGAGGGTGTGGCGTACCGCAAAACGGAGGAAACTGACTTGTGTTGGAGCGCTACGGTCGAAACGGGGGTCCTGTTCATCGGGAGGGGTGTGACGTACCGCAAAACGGGACTCCACGGGATACTGTTCATCTCCACCGTCGACCCTCTCCAGCCTCCACCGGCTACTGTTCATCCACCATTGACCTCCTCCAGCCTCCACCTGCGACTGTTCATCCACGGGCTCCTGTTCATCCAGCCTCCACCGCGCGCTACTCCACCGGCTACTGTTCAACCAGCCCTCTCCACGGGCTCCTATTCAACCACCCCTCCACGGGCTACTGTTGATCCAGCCCTCCATCGTCTACTGTTCATCCAGCCCTCCACAGGGTGGTCTTGTTCATCCAGCCCTCCACGGGGTCCTGTTCATCCAGCCCCAATCGGCTTGATCGATAGGGGTCCTGTTGATCCAGAGGCAACACCACGGGGTCATGTTCATACACCCCCACCGGGAACTGTTCATCCAAACCCCCCAGCAACGCTCATTGTTCATCCAGAGGCAGCATCGATCGACTTCAGTTAGCAGCAATAGCAAAGGAGTCGCTCGATCGGGTTCCATTAACAGCCATCGATCGATCGCTTGGGTTCAGTAACGCATAGCCTGCAGTGCAATCGCTCGGGTTCAGTAGGCGAACGCCTTGCTTGGGTTCAGTTAGAGCCAAACGCCTCGCACCCACGCCGTGAGTGTACGAGAGAAACGCGCAAACCTCCATGCATCGCTCGGCCCCGACCACCCACCGTAACCGGGAACACCCCGATATTTTCCTCGCCCTCGATTATACCACGGTTTTTTCCGTCATGGATAGCCCAAAGAATGTCATGCAGCTATGTCTCTGGCCCGCGCAGGATGAAAAGCCCATTTTCTGTCATGATTTTTTTGTCATAGAAGTAGGAGCCCACCACATCTATGATGATACCGGGTTTTGCTACAATTATCATCATAGAAAGTGTCATAAGTATGACACAAATTTTTTTTCGTTCGGCCAAAATGTCACAGATGTGTCTTTTTTTGTAGTGTCAAGCCTCTGCACCGTCACTGGCCCACGCGACCACCACCAAAGAAGGTTTATGACATTTTGGGCCAGTGACGGTCGCGTGGGCCAGTGACGGTCGCATGGGCCAGTACCAGCCCGGCAGAGCCCAGTCCCGGACATGGCCCATCTGGTCAAGCAGGTGTCCACCGCCGAGTCGACGACGAGGATGCGGGATAGGCATTGTCGACGTCGATGTGGGAATAATTGCTTTAACTAAAAAAATAACAACAATGTGACATGTTCAACTAATTCTATTAATTCAACTAGTTCTTACTAAAAATAAACTTACTATAAAAGTATAAATAAAATTAAACTAGTACCTAATTAGTACCTAGTTCTTACTAACTAATTAGTACCTAGGAAGTACTGCCCTAATTACCATCTAATTTGATGAACCTAGGGGTGGAAAGTGGTAGCGGATAATCCGAAATATCCGATATTCGTATTCGATCGGATATTCCAATTATCCAACTTAAAATTCAAATAAATTGTCAAATTTTACTCGTTTTATGATTAATCTTAGAAATTATTATGCATTACAATAGTGTTTATTCATAAACCTATTTATCATTGACTTATTGTATGTCACAAGTTGAATACTTCATGTCACATAGCTATTCACTAATACACTTAAGCAATATGTCGCTATTATTCGTATCCGTTCCGAATCAAGAAAACATCCAATTCGTTTCCACCCCTAGATGAACCCTAACTAATTTGATGCAATTAAAATTTGAAGAACCCTAGGCACAGGTAGGGGAGGGGTAGGAGCAGGCGTGCTCACCTCGGGTGCCTGCGGCGAGGGAGGGGCAGGCGACGTCGAGGTCGGGGTCGGGGCTCGGGCATGTGGCGGAGGGCGGCGTCGAGGTCGGGGTCGGGGCTCGGGCATGTGGCGGAGGGCAGCGTCGAGGTCGGGGTCGGGGGCGGCGTGCAGCGGCGGACGGGCGACGGCGGCGGCGAAAGCGCAGAGGAGTTTGGATTTGGGGGAAGTGGCCCTGGGGAGGAACAAACCGCGGTTAAGTCAAAAGTAGCAGTAGCGCGTTCTGGGAAGTGCGCTACTGCTAAGTTAGCTATAGCGCTTCCGGATATGCGCTACTGCTATTCCTTTCTCTCTTTTTTCCCTTTTTCCATTTATTTTTATTTACATTTTATTATTTTCCTTTCTCCTTTTTCTATTTATTTCATTTCAATTTACTTTTGTATTTGATTTTCATTTAATTTTATTTCCTTTAGCAGTAGCGCCTTTCTGCATAAACGCGCTGCTACAAACCAACTAGCAGTAGCGCTGTTCGCAGTAGATCGCTACTACTATGTTTAGCATATCGGCTTGGCAGTGGGAATTTTAGTAGTAGTGCTTTTATCTTCAGGCGCCCTATTGCTAAAATTGTATCTGTAGCGCGGTTTGCGCCAACGCGCTACTGCTACTTAGCACTAGCGTGCTTTTTTAACACGCACTACTGCTAAAGTTCTGTGTATAAGGTTTTCCCTAGTAGTGAATGTTACTCCCACTGTGGGTAGTCTAAGAGAGTGGTGTGTCTAGGGGGGCAATGTGCCCGAGAGAGGCCTAAAGATAATGTGCGTGTGGGAGACACGTAGGCACATATATGTGCGTATAGAGGGCTAGTAGAGGCCGTGCGTGTCTATATATGCATGTGAGAGAAATAGTGTTTTCCAACTGAGATTAGTGAAAAGAGTGGTACATAGTAGTCAGAAAGAGAGAGAGGGATACAGAGAGAGCATGTGCGTGAGACACCCCGACACCCCGAGAGAGATTGTGAGCATGTGTGAAAGAGAAATGCCGATGCATATAAAGTGTGTGCACTTATGCGGTAGATAGAGAGATATATAGCGCGTTTGTGAGAATGGGCCGAGGCATAGTGCATCTACATGTAAAAGGAGGTTCTACGCATTAAATTAAAATATAAATGGCATTATTATTTTTGGATGAGATCATGAATTTTGCAAATTGCGTATGGACGAAAACCGGTCTATCACACACCCATACTCTATTGAATTTTAGCATGTGCATGTGTTTATTTCATATTATCGACCCATAGAGTGAGAGTGGTTTGAAATACACGCAATGGATGCTTTTGAAATTCATATATAAACATTAATTAGTGCATGCCATGTTGTTAGTGTGAAGAACTTTATACATTTATCGCTTGCATGTATACATTCCAAATTGCTAGCTGATACGTCTCCAACGTATCTATAATTTTTGATTGCTCCATGCTATGTTATCTATTGTTTTGGGCAATATTGGGCTTTATTATCCACTTTTATATTATTTTTGGGACTAACATATTAATCGGAGGCCCAACCCAGATTTGCTGTTTTTTGCCTATTTCAGTGTTTCAAAGAAAAGGAATATCAAACGGAGTCGAAACGGAACGAAATCAACTGGAGAAGTTATTTTTGGAAGGAAAGCTACCAGATGGACTTGGACCCCACGTCATGAGAGAAGGGAGGTGCCCATGAGAGTGGGGGGTGTGCCCACCCACCTAGGGCGCACCCCCCTGCCTCGTGGGGCCCCCGAAGCTCCACCGACATACTTGCTGGACCCATATATACCTACGTATCCTAAAACTTCCAGAACAGAAAATAGATCGGGAGTTCCACCGCCAGAAGCCTCCGTAGCCACCGAAAACCAATCTAGACCCGTTCCGGCACCCTGCCGGAGGGGAAATCCATCTCTGGTGGCCAACTTCATCATCCTGGTGCTCTCCATGACGAGGAGGGAGTAGTTTTCCCTCGGGGCTGAGGGTATGTACCATTAGCTATGTGTTTGATCTCTCTCTCTCTCTCTCTATCTCTCTCTCTCTCTCACTCGTGTTCTTGAGTCGATACGATCTTGATCTATCGTGAGCTTTGCTATTATATTTGGATCCTATGATGTTTCTTCCCCCCTCTACTCTCTTGTAATGGATTGAGTTTCCCCTTTGAAGTTATCTTATCGGATTGAGTCTTTGAAGATTTTAGAACACTTGATGTATGTCTCGCCGTGCGTATCTGTGGTGACAATAGGATATCACATGATTCACTTGATGTATGTTTTGGTGATCAACTTGCGGGTTCCGCCCTTGAACCTATGCATAGGGGTTGGCACACGTTTTCGTCGTGATTCTCCGTAGAAACTTTGGGGCACTCTTTGAGGTTCTATGTGTTGGTTTGAATAGATGAATATGAGATTGTGTGATGCATATCGTATAATCATACCCACAGATACTTGAGGTGACATTGGAGTATCTAGGTGACATTAGGGTTTTGGTTGATTTGTGTCTTAAGGTGTTATTCTAGTACGAACTCTAGGGCTGTTTGTGACACTTATAGGAATAGCCCAACGGATTGATTGGAAAGAATAACTTTGAGGTGGTTTCGTACACTACCATAATCTCTTCCTTTGTTCTCCGCTATTAGTGGCTTTGGAGTGATTCTTTGTTGCATGTTGAGGGATAGTTATTTGATCCAATTATGTTATTATTGTTGAGAGAACTTGCACTAGTGAAAGTAAGAACCCTAGGCCTTGTTTCAACACATTTCAATACCGTTTACGCTCACTTTTATCATTAGTTACCTTGCTGTTTTTATATTTTCAGATTACAAAAACCTTTATCTACTATCCATATTGCACTTGTATCACCATCTCTTCGCCGAACTAGTGCACCTATACAATCTACCATTGTAGTGGGTGTGTTGGGGACACAAGAGACTCTTTGTTATTTGGTTGCAGGGTTGCTTGAGAGAGACCATCTTCATCCTACGCCTCCTACAAATTGATAAACCATAGCTCATCCACTCGAGGGAAATTTGCTACTATCCTACAAACCTCTGCACTTGGAGGCCCAACAACGTCTACAAGAAGAAGGTTGTGTAGTAGACATCAAGATCTTTTCTGGCGCCGTTGCCGGGGAGGTGAGTGCTTGAAGGTATATCTTTAGATCTTGCAATCGAGTCTTTTAGTTTCTTGTTTTATCACTAGTTTAGTTTATAAAAGAAAACTATAAAAAAATGGAATTGAGTTTGCCTCATACGCTTCATATTTTTAATATCTTTTGTGAGTATGATGGAAAGGAAAATTGTGCCAAAGTATTAGAAGAAGAATGCATTAAAATGTTTGGCACTAAATCTTTGAATGATGAGCATGATTGCAATGTTGTTAGTATGAACTCCTTGAATATGCATGGTACTAATGATGATTGCACTAGTAATGATGAAAGCATGCCTCCTATCTATGATGATTATTGTGATGACATGTATGCTTTAAAGAATAATGATAACCATGAAACTTGTCATCTTGATCTTAATTTTCAATCACATGATAGTTATTTTGTTGAGTTTTCTCCCACTATTATTCATGAGAAGAAATTTGCTTATGCAGAGAGTAATACAAATTCTATGCTTGTAGATCATGAAAAGAATGCTTTAGGTGCTGGTTATATTGTTTAATTCATTCATGATGCTACTGAAAATTACTATGAGGGAGGAATATATGCTTATATGACTTTCAATAATATCAAGTTTCCTCTCTATGTGCTTAAAGTTTTGAAGTTATGCTTGTTTTACCTTCCTATGCAAGTTGATTCTTGTTCCCATAAGTTGTTTTCTCACAAAATCCCTATGCATAGGAAGTGGGTTAGACTTAAATGTGTTAGTAATATTCTTCAAGATGCTCTATTTATGTTACAATTCTTATCCTTTATGAGAGCATCATTGAAATCATCGTGCCTAGCTAGGGGCGTTAAACGATAGCGTTTGTTGGGAGGCAACCCAATTTATTTTTTGTTCCTTGCTTTTTGCTCCTGTTTAGTAATAAATAATTTATCTAGCATATGTTATGATTGAGTTTTTATGTTTTAATTAGTGTTTGTGCCAGGTAGAACCGTTGGGAAGACTTGGGGAAAGTCTTGTTGATCATGCTGTCAAAAACAGAAACTTTAGCACTCATGAGAATTGCTGCCATTTTTTATTGGAGAGTAATATTTAGTTAATTATATTTGAAGATGATTAATAGATAAATTCCTCAGGTCCAGCAATTTATTTTAGAATTTTTGGGGTTCCACAAATATACGTTTGATCCAGATTACTACAGACTGTTCTGTTTTTCACAGATTCTGTTTTTCGATGTGTTGTTTGCTTATTTTGATGAATCTACGAGTGGTATCGGAGGGTATGAACCATAGATAAGTTGGAATACAGTAGGTTTAACACCAATATAAATTAATAATGAGTTTATTACATTACCTTGAAGTGGTGATTTACTTTCTTATACTAACGGAGCTTGTGAGTTTTCTGTTAAGTTTTGTGTTGTGAAGTTTTAAAGTTTTGGGTAAAGATTCGATGGACTATGGAATAAGGAGTGGCAAGAGACTAAGCTTGGGGATTCCCAAGGCACCCCAAGTTAATATTCAAGGACAACCAAAAGCCTAGGCTTGGAGATGCCCCGGAAGGCATCCCCTCTTTCGTCTTCATTCATCGGTAACTTTACTTGGAGCTATATTTTTATTCGCCACATGATATGTGTTTTGCTTGGAGCGTCATTTAATTTCATTTTGTTTTGCTAGATGTTTGAAGAAAATACCAAGATCTGAAATTATTAAATGTTAGAGAGTATTCACATAGTTGCATAATTATTCGACTACTCATTGATCTTCACTTATATCTTTCGGAGTAGTTTGTCGTTTGCTCTAGTGATTCACTTGTATCTTTTTAGAGCACGGTGGTGGTATTATAGAAATATATGAACTCTCATGCTTGACTTATATCATTTTGAGAGCTTTAAATAGCATGTTAATTTTCTTAAATAATCTTAATATGTTAGGCATCCAAGAATAGTAAAAACTTTCATATAGAGTATTGAATACTAAGAAAAGTTTGATGCTTGATGGTTGTTTTGAGATATGGAGATGGTGATATTAGAGTCATGCTAGTTGAGTACTTGTTAATTTGAGAAATACTTGTGTTGAAGTTTGTGATTCCCGTAGCATGCAAGTATGGTGAACCGTTATGTGATGAAGTTGGAGCATGATTTATTTATTGATTACCTTCCTTATGAGTGGCGGTCGGGGACGAGCGATGGTCTTTTCCTACCAATCTATCTCCCTACGAGCATGCGCGTAATACTTTGCTTTGATAACTTGTAGATTTTTGCAATAAGTATATGAGTTCTTTATGACTAATGTTGAGTCCATGGATTATACGCACTCTCACCCTTCCACCTTTGCTAGCCTCTCTAATACCGTGCACCTTTCGCCGGTATCATACACCCACCATATACCTTCCTCAAATCAGCCACCATACCTACCTATCATGCCATTTCCATAGCCATTCCGTGATATATTTCCATGCAACTTTCCACCATTCTGTTTACTATGACACGCTCCATCATTGTCATATTGCTTAGCATGATCATGTAGTTGACATAGTATTTGCGGCAAAGCTACCGTTCATAATTCTTTCATACATGTCACTCATGAGTCATTGCACATCCCAGTACACCGGAGGCATTCATATAGAGTCATATTTTGTTCTAAGAATCGAGTTGTAAGTAAATAGAAGTGTGATGATCATCATTATTAGAGCATTGTCCTAGTGAGTAAAGGATGATGGAGACTATGATTCCCCCATAAGTCGGGATGAGACTCCGGACGAAAATAAATAAATAAAATAGGCAAAAGAAGCCCAAATAAAAAAGAGGCCATAAAAAAAGTGAAAAGGCCCAAATAAAAAAAGAGAAAAAAAGAGAGATAAAGAGAGAAGGGACAATGTTACTATCCTTTTACCACACTTGTGCTTCAAAGTAGCACCATGATCTTCATAGTAGAGAGTCTCTCATGTTGTCACTTTCATATACTAGTAGGAATCTTACATTATAGAACTTGGCTTGTATATTCCAATGATGGGCCTCCTCCAATACCCTAGGTCTTCGTGAGCAAGCAAGTTGGATGCACACCCACTTAGATTCTTTTGTTGAGCTTTCATACATTTATAGCTCTAGTACATCCGTTGCATGGCAATCCCTATTCCTTGCATTAACATCAATCGGTGGGCATCTCCATAGCCCATTGATTAGCCTCGTTGATGTGAGACTTTTTCCTTTTTGTCTTCTCCACATAACCCCCTCATTATTCTATTCCACCCATAGTGTTATATCCATGGCTCGTGCTCATGTATTGCGTGAAAGTTTATAGGTTTGAGATTACTAAAGTATGAAACAATTGCTTGTCTTGTCATCGGGGTTGTGCATGATGAGAGCATTCTTGTGTGACGAAAATGAAACATGACTAAACTATATGATTTTGTAGGGATGAACTTTCTTTGGCCATGTTATTTTGAGAAGACATAATTGCTTAGTTAGTATGCTTGAAGTATTATCATTTTTATGTCAATATGAACTTTTGTCTTGAATCTTTCGGACCTAAATATTCATACCACAGTTAAGAAGAATTGCATTGAAATTATGCCAACTAGCATTCCACATCAAAAATTCTTTCTTTTATCATCTACCTACTCGAGGATGAGCAGGAATTAAGCATGGGGATGCTTGATACGTCTCCAATGTATCTATAATTTTTGATTGCTCCATGCTATGTTATCTACTATTTTGGGCAATATTGGGCTTTATTATCCACTTTTATATTATTTTTGGGCCCGGCCCAGATTTGCTGTTTTTTGCCTATTTCAGTCTTTGGAAGAAAAGGAATATCAAACGGAGTCGAAACGGAACAAAATCAACTGGAGAAGTTATTTTTGGAAGGAAAGCTACCGGATGGACTTGGACCCCACATCAGGAGAGAAGGGAGGTGCCCACGAGGGTGGGGGGCGCGCCCACCCCCCTTGGGCGCGCCCCCTGCTTCATGGGGCCCCCGAAGCTCCACCGACGTACTTCCTGCACCCATGTATACCTACGTATCCTAAAACTTCCAGAACAGAAAATAGATCGGGAGTTCCGCCGCCAGAAGCCTCCGTAGCCACCGAAAACCAATCTAGACCCGTTCCGGCACCCTGCCGGAGGGGGAATCCATCTCCGGTGGCCATCTTCATCATCCCGGTGCTCTCCATGATGAGGAGGGAGTAGTTTTCCCTCGGGGCTGGGGGTATGTACCAGTAGCTATGTGGTTGATCTCTCTCTCTCTCTCGTGCTCTTGAGGTGATACGATCTTGATGTATCGTGATCTTTGCTATTATATTTGGATCCTATGATGTTTCTTCCCCCCTCTACTCTCTTGTAATGGATTGAGTTTCCCCTTTGAAGTTATCTTATCGGATTGAGTCTTTAAAGATTTGAGAACACATGATGTATGTCTCGTCGTGCGTATCTGTGGTGACAATGGGATATCACGTGATTCACTTGATGTATGTTTTGGTGATCAACTTGCAGGTTCTGCCCATGAACCTATGCATAGGGGTTGGCACATGTTTCCATCGTGATTCTCCGGTAGATACTTTGGGGCACTCTTTGAGGTTCTATGTGTTGGTTTGAATAGATGAATCTGAGATTGTGTGATGCATATCGTATAATCATACCCACGGATACTTGAGGTGACATTGGAGTATCTAGGTGACATTAGGGTTTTGGTTGATATGTGTCTTAAGGTGTTATTCTAGTACGAACTCTAGGGCTGTTTGTGACACTTATAGGAATAGCCCAACGGATTGATTGGGAAGAATAACTTTGAGGTGGTTTCGTACCCTACCATAATCTCTTCGTTTGTTCTCCGCTATTAGTGGCTTTGGAGTGACTCTTTGTTGCATATTGAGGGATAGTTATATGATCCAATTATGTTATTATTGTTGAGAGAACTTGCACTAGTGAAAGTGTGAACCCTAGGCCTTGTTTCAACACATTGCAATACCGTTTACGCTCACTTTTATCATTAGTTACCTTGCTGTTTTTATATTTTCAGATTACAAAACCTTTATCTACTATCCATATTGCACCTGTATCACCATCTCTTCGCCGAACTAGTGCACCTATACAATCTACCATTGTATTGGGTGTGTTGGGGACACAAGAGACTCTTTGTTATTAGGTTGCAGGGTTGCTTGAAAGAGACCATCTTCATCCTACTCCTCCTACAGATTGATAAACCTTAGGTCATCCACTTGAGGGATATTTGCTACTGTCCTACAAACCTATGCACTTGGAGGCCCAACAACGTCTACAATAAGAAGGTTGTGTAGTAGACATCACTAGCTACGACATAGAATACATGTCGAATTCAACATAAAGGGGGGTTCGAAGATTCGAATTCATAGGAAGTGCATTCATCTATTTGAACCCGAGATAATGGCATTTGTAAATCAGATGTAAAAGGGGGCATCAATCTTTGTTGTGCATTTGAACATGCTATATATATTCATGTGCATGTCTAACTCTTTTTTGCAACCAAGGAGATTATATATGGAACCATGCATGAACTGAGGTAAGTTGCATATTTTTTAATATATACTCATGTACAATGTATATTCAAATGTACCCCCTCCATTCCAAAATAATCGTAGCTTTAGGATTTTCAGGAGTAAAGATTTGTGAAGTTTGACAAATCCCGAAAGTTCAATTCAAGAGAACCGACAACGTTATTGCTTCTGCTCCCAAATATTGAACGAAGCGCCAAATAGGCCTCTGGTCACCCGAAACCGCGCGAGACTAATGTTTGGTGGTAGGAAATTACCGTCCTGACTCTGGCCCGTGTAGCCTATCGGCCCGATGTCCAAAGGTCTAAACCGGGGTAGGTTTGTAACTTCATCAAGGCGCCAGTCTCAACCGCCTCCGAGAAGCATTCATATGCCATGGGTGCCTAAACACCCATGCGCTCAGCCGAAATCTATCCCGCCCACATTTGGGACACCTAAGATTACTGTCCTACCCCCAACCCGCAATATGTCTGAAATTTTAGATGGGGGCAAAGTTTGTAACTTTACCCAAATTTCAAACAAGCGCGCCGCAAACCAAAACATTGTTCCCCCTTAGTTCCCCGCCTCCCTACGTTTCGCCATTCATACTCTGTGGGCGCCAAAACGCCCTCTCCACCAGCCGCGAAACCCCAGCCTCCTCCGTCCTCCACCCCATAGCGCCCAATCCACAGCCGCCCTCCTCCATCACGCGGAGTCGGTACCCCGACGTCATCGTCCAACATAACTGCAAGCGCAACGCCCTCAAGGACTTAGCAGCTGAAGCCGAGGTAGAGCTGCCTCCACGACGCCGACGCCGACGTGCGCCGTACCAGAACCTCCGACCACGCCGTCCTGCGCCTCACTGTTGCCGCTCCACTGTCGCAACCGTTCACCTCACCGGAGTTGTTCCCGCTACGCCGTCGTTCACCGCCTCGGATCTGGTTCCCCGCCGCTGAAAGACGGCCACCGCACCACACTCAACAACTTGGCCATGGGCTTGTCCAAAGCTCCACCATCCTCCACAACTTCTCATTTCTAGTGAACCACAAGAAGATCATTGGAAAAACAGAAGGAGGATACATCACTGCCAGTAGAAAGAGGTCCTCCTCTTCCCTTATTCATGCAAACCTTACGTCTCTGCTCACACCGTATTCATCCCACGAAAGAAACTAGTTGAGCGCTTCTTACTGCATCTTCTTCGTGATACTAAATGCACAAGGTTTCCTCCCTTTACTATTTCACCTTTGCTAGAGGTCAGTAGCCCGCCTGCATTTCAATTCAGGGTCAGTCGAACCGCAATTAGAAGAAGAAGCACCCGCTTAGGCGTGCGGAGCACCTAGTCCTCCTGTTCGCTGGGGAAGCGGCGCATCGGTGTCTATCATAGGGGTGTGGATGCAGGAGCTGCTTGCGCCCGATCTTGAGGTCGGCGGGGCTTGAATGGATGGCCGGGGGGCGGTGCGGTGAGGTCGAGGGGAGGGCGCAGGTAGGGGACTGGGCCGGTGGTCGCTGGCATTTCGAGGAAGATCATCAACAGTGACTGGTTGGAGGTAGATGAAGGCGATCTGCCCGTTCTTTGTACATCGGCCGGTGCAAAAAAATGGACTGACCTATTTTTTTTCAGTCGACTGTTATTTTCATAGAATCCTGTAATAATTTAGTGTGCCATGCATGTTGTAGAGCTATCATATGTCTCATGTCATTTATTTCTCACCGACCTGCTATCTGCTACCTTTACACTATACTAATTGTGCACACACTTCACCCATACTCACACTATTGTTTTTTATGCATGGGTATTTCAGACTCTGACGCAGTTTTGATGAATGCAGAAAAGAAAAGACAGAAGTCACTCCAGTGTAATTCAAAGATAAGCACTAAGGATTTCAGCGCTCTAAAGGGTGCAGTTTCAGTAGTTGGAGACAGTAAACGTAGCTCTTCAATTTATGATCTCAATTGCCACACACAACCATCCCAGGTGCTTGCATTAACTTCGCGTTGTCAAATGTGGTTGCATGTTGCATATGGTGTCTAGCTTGTATTGCTTCCAATTTGGTTAAATTGCATCTGCTTACTTTAGACATTATACCTTTGATAATGACATGCCTTCCTGTTTTTGATACATACTACATATGTCTATTAACCATGTTCATACATCAAACTAATGCTCTTTTTTATCCCTCGTCAATCATTTATGATGAGACAGTCACCCCAATGGGTTACTGTGAGACGCCATACTCGTTCAAAGAGTGCAGTGTCATCCTCCCCACATGATTCTCAAGAAACAACAAGGCTAAATCAAGATAGTCAACGTAGCTCTCTAGTTGATGATCGCAATTCCCCCACACCACCATCACAGGTGCTTGCTCTAACTTCGCAGTGTGATATGTGGTTGCATGTTGCATACGGTGTCTAGCTTGTAATGCTTCTAATTAGGGTAAATTGCATCTGCTTAGTTTACACATTATACCTGTGAATATGACATGCCTTCCTATTTTTGGTACACACTACATCTATGTGTTAACCTTGTTCTTACATGAAACTACCTCTCTTCTGTATCCTGCATCAATCACTTACGATGAGTCACCTTTATTCATTGCATATTGCATATTATTTCTAGCCTGTTGCCATGTATTGCTTCTAATTTGGTCAAATATATTTGTTAGGGCACCCTTTTAATTTGGCAGAGTGATATTGGTTTCATCTTTCATATGGTTTCTAGCTTGCATTGATTCTAACAAGTTCAAGCACCTTGTGCTTAGTTTACACTTTATACATCATACATGTCAATATGTCATGCCATCCTGTTTTTCATACATATTCAATCCTCCTATCATGCGGCTGCCTTACATGAAAGTAGTGTTCGTCAGTATCATGCATCAATGAGTTCTGAAGAGCAAATTTTATTCTTTTTTCTTGTGGGTTTGACTTGACAAGGCAAAATCAAGAAAGAGGAAGGAAAATATTAAGGAAGGCGATGATGGTGGTCCTCTGCAGCAACGTAAACGGAGCATCTGTACCGATTCTCCTTGTACTGATAGTGCATTACAAGGTCCAAGTCTCCGCTCCCCTACTCCACCATCCAAGGTGCTTGCTGTAACTTGGCAGTGTGATATCTGGTTGCATGTTGCATATGGTGTCTAGCTTGTATTACTCCTAATTAGTGTAAACTGCATATTCTTAGCTTACACATGATACGTGTGAATATGACATGCTTTCCTGTTTTTGGTACATACTATATCTGTCTATCACATCGTGTTCTTACATGAAACTACTTTTCTTGTGTATCCTGCATCAGTCACTTATGATGGGACACCTTTAAGTTGGAAGTGTGATATTGGTTTGCGTCTCGAATATGATTTCTAGCATGTATTGCTTCTAGTTTGATGAACGCCACCTATGACGAGATAGTTTTAACTTGGTAGAGTGATATTGATTGCATATGGTGTCTAGTTTGCAGTGCTTCTAATTTGTTGAAGTGCCTTCTGCTTAGTTACCACATCATAGGTGTGAATATGTCAAGCCGTCCATTTTTTCGTACATATTCCATCCTCGTATCATGACTTTGCCTTTCATCAGAGTAGTGTTCGTTAGTATCATGCATGAATGAGTTCTAAAGAGCAAATTATATTCATTTTTCTTGTTGGTTTGACCTCACAATGCAAATTCAATAAAGCTGAAGGAAATTGGAAAGGCATTGGATGATGGTGGTCCTTCCGAGCAATTGAAATGGAGGTTCTCTACAGATTTTACTCCGCCATCCTCCCAACAAGATTCGCAAGACAACGCAAGGCTAGACAGTCAACGTAGCTGTGTAGATGATGAGCACATCTCCCCTCCTCCACCACCACAGGTGCTTGCTCTAACTTGGCACTATTATATGTGGTTGCATGTTGCGTATGATGTCTAGCTTGTACTCCCTCCGTTTCTTTTTATTCTGCATATAAGGTTTGGTTAAAGTCAAGCTTTGTAGAGTTTGACTAACTTTATATTAAAAAATATAAATATTCACAATACGAAATCAATATTATCAGATGCACCATGAAATGTATGTTCATACTATATAGTTTTAGTATTGTAGATGTTCATATTTTTTATATAAATTTTGTCAAACTTTGTGCAGTTTGACTTTGACCAAATCTTATATGCGGAGTAAAAATAAACGGAGGGAGTATTGCTTCTAACTTTGTTGAATTGCATCTGCTTCCTTTACACATAATGCCTATGAATATGACATATGTTCCTGTTTCTAGAACATACTATATCTGATCACACTATGTTCTTACATCAGACTATTGTTCTTGCATATCCCGCATTAGTCACTTATGATAAGGCACCTTTAAGTCGTCACTGTGATATTGGTTGTGTCTTGCATATGATTTCTAGCATGTACTGCTTCTAATTTGTTGGAACACCATACAGTTTGAACTTGGCAGAGTGATATTGGTTGCATCTTTCATATGGTGTCTAGCTTGCAGTGCTTCTAATTTTATTCCTTTTTCTTATCGGTTTGACTTCACAATGCAAAATCATTACAGCCGAAGGAAATTAGTCCGGCAGTGGATGATGGTGGTCCTTCGGAGCAACTCAAATAGGGGGTCTCTATAGATTCTACTCTGCCATCCTCCCAACAAGATCCGCAAGACAACACAAGGCTGGATAGTCAACATAGCTGTGTAGATGATGAGCACATCTCCCCTACTCCACCATCACAGGTGCTTGCTCTAACTTGGCACTATTATATGTGGTTGCATGTTGCGTATGATGTCTAGCTTGTATTGCTTCTAACTTTGTTGAATTGCATCTGCTTACTTTACACATAATGCATGTGAACATGACACGTGTTCCTGTTTCTAGAACATACGTGTACATGATGAGCACATCTCCCCTACTCCACCATCACAGGTGCTTGCTCTAACTTGGAACTGTTATATGTGGTTGTGTTTTCCGTATGATTTCTATTTTGTATTGCTTCTGATTATGTTGAATTGCATATGCGTAGCTTACAACTTATACCTGCAACGATCACTTACCCATAAGACACATTTAACTTGGGACCGTGATGTAGGTTGCATCTTGCATTGTCTTCTAGCTTGTACTGCTTCTAATTTCTTGAAATGGCACTTATGACGATACACTTTTTACCTGATAGAGTGATATTGGTGCCTAGCTTTCATTTCTTCTAATTTTGTTGAAATGGCTTCCGCTTACTGTTTTTTCATACATATTCCATCCTCCAATCGTACGTGTGAATATGAAACACTGTCTTTTTTTGTATATATTCCATCCTCCTATAATGCGCTTGCCTTACATCAAAGTAGTGTTTGTCTGTATCATGCATCAACCGGTTATGCAGAGCTAATTTTATTCATCTTCTTGTGGTTTTGACTTCATAAGGCAATATCAGAAAATAGGAAGGAAAAGAGTAAGTGAGGGGATGTTGGTGGTCCTCCACACTGACGGAAATAGAGACTCTCTAGATTTGCCACTGCTACTGCTAATGAAGTTGAAGTCCCAAGTCTACATGATGAGTTCATCTCCCGTATTCCACCATCGCAGGTGCTTGCTCTAAGTTGATAGTGTGATAATTGGTTCATGTTGCATATGTTGTCTAGCTTGTATTTCTTCTATTTTGATTAAATTGCACCTACTGAGTTTATACGTTATACATGTGCACATGACATGGCGTTCTGTGTCTAGAATACACTGCATCTATCTATCATAACATGTTCTTACATCAAAGTACTGATGTTGTGTATCCCGCATCAGTCACTCATGATTGGACGCTTTTAACATGGCAGTTTGATAGTGGTTGCATCTTGCATTGATTTCTATGTTGTACTGCTTCTACCTTTTCAAATTGCCACTTATGACAAGACACTTTTAACTTGGCAGAGTAATGTTGGTTGCATCTTTCATATGGTGTCTAGCTTGCATTACTTCTATTTTCTTGAAAATCCTTCTGCTTAGTTTACACATCGTAGCCGAATCAAGAAACAACTAGTGACGGCAAGCAATATGTATATACCCACGCCCACAACTCCTTTGTGTTCTACTCATGCATATAACATCTACACATAGACCTGGCTCGGATGCCACTGTTGGGGAACGCAGTAATTTCAAAAAAATTCCTACGCAGACACAAGATCCATCTAGGTGATGCATAGTAACGAGAGGGGGGATTATTGTCCACATACCCTCGTAGACCGTAAGAGGAATCGTTATGACAACGTCGTTGATGTAGTCATACGTCTTCACGATCTGACCGATCCTAGCACCGAAGGTACGGCACCTTCACGATCTGCACACGTTCAGCTCGAAGACGTCCCACGAACTCTAGATCCAGCTGACTGTTGAGGGAGAGCTTCGTTAGCACGACGGCGTGATGACGGTGATGATGAAGTTACCGATGCAGGGCTTCGTCTAAGCCCTACAACGATATGACCGAGGTGGAAATCTATGGAGGGGGGCACCGCACACGGCTAAGAGATCAACTTGTGTGTCTATGGGGTGCCCCCCTCCCCCGTATATAAAGGAGTGGAGGAGGGGGAGAGCCGGCCCTCTATGGCGCGCCCAAGGGGGCGAGTCCTACTCCCGGTGGGAGTAGGATTCCCCCTTTACCTTGTTGGAGTAGGAGAAAAGGAAAGGGGAGAGAGAGGGAAGGAAGGGGGCCCGACCCCCCACCCAATTCAGATTGGGCTAGGGGGGCGCGCCCTCCACCTTGGCCTTCCTCTCCTCTCTTCCACTAAGGGCCAATAAGGCCCATATACTCCCCGGGGATTCCGGTAACCCCGCGGTACTCCGGAAAATGCCCGAACTCACCCGGAACCAATTTGATGTCCAAACATAGCCTTCCAATAAATCAATCCTTATGTCTCGACCATTCCGAGACTGCTCGTCATGTCCGTGATCATATATGGGACTCCGAACTACCTTCGGTACATCAAAACACATAAACTCATAATATCGATCGTCACCGAACGTTAAGCCTGGGGACCCTATGGGTTCGAGAACTATGTAGACATGACAGAGAATCATCTCCAGTCAATAACTAATAGTGGAACCTGGATGCACATATTGGTTCCTACATATTCTATGAAGACCTTTATCGGTCAAACCGCATAACAACATACTTTATTCCCTTTGTCATCAGTATGTTACTTGCCCGAGATTCGATCGTCGGTATTACCATACCTAGTTCAATCTCGTTACCGGCAAGTCTCTTTACTCGTTCCGTAATGCATCATCCCGCAACTAACTCATTAGTCACTGCTTGCAGGACTTATAGTGATGTGCATTACCGAGAGGGCCTAGAGATACCTCTCCGACAATCGGAGTGACAAATCCTAATCTTCATCTATGCCAACTCAACAACCACCATCGGATACACCTGTAGAGCATCTTTATAATAACCGAGTTACCTTGTGACCTTTGCTAGCACACTAAGTGTTCCTCTGGTATTCGGGAGTTGCATAATCTCATAGTCATAGGAACATGTATAAGTCATGAAGAAAGCAATAGCAATAAACTAAACGATCATAGTGCTAAGCTAACGGATGGGTCTTGTCCATCACATCATTCTCTAATGATGTGATCCCGTTCATCAAACGACAACACATGTCTATGGTTAGGAAATTTAACCATCTTTGATTAACGAGCTAGTCTAGTAGAGGCATACTAGGGACACTCTGTTTGTCTATGTATTCACCCATGTACTAAGTTTTCGGTTAATACAATTCCAGCATGAATAATAAACATTTATCATGATATAAGGAAATATAAATAACAACTTTATTATTGCCCCTAGGGCATATTTCCTTCAGTATGATCAAAGTGTGAACTTGCTAGTACATTCAATGTACTGACCTACATGACTGCAATGTCTCATGTTGCAGGAATCTTACGACGAGTAAGTGATACGTTATGGTTATGATTTCTACACTCAACTTTGCCGTTAGTGTTGATGGGAATCCACAACCTTGTTGTTACTTCCGCTATATTGATTGAGGTAGTAGTATTTACGTTACTTTATACATGTGATTTACCTCTGTTATAAAGCCTCAAGTACTGTGTGTGTCGGCATACCGATCCAGGGATGACACTTAAACACAGAGACTTGACCGTCTGAGGTCGGGTCACTACAAGATGGTATCAGAGCACATGTTGACTGTAGGACATGACCCCTAGAAACTGCAAGCCCATAGGAAAGATTTTTCTCTAAAAACTTTATTTTCAAAAAGATCTTTTACCTCTCTTCCTTTCTGAGCTTTATAAAATATTCCCTCTTAGTTGGCCAATACCCTTTCCCCCTTTTGACCACGTGAAGATTCGACTAATGAGACCACTCCTAGAAGATATCGGACAACTAAGACCACTTCGAAATGACGAGGATTTTATCGTACACTATAATAATGGAAACTACAACGGTTGAAGACTCTGAAGATTAGGAGAAATTGAAGGGTCTGAAGAATTTCCAGATTGGTATGACCTAGGAAGGCTACCCTTATGGAACTTGTCAGACTATTGAAGCAGTCAATACCCAAGACCAAGGTGTGTTGGAGAAAGACTGGAACATGGAGCGTTAAAACTCAAAGTTTTTGTCAAGAAATCCCTAAGGCAGAAGATATCAACTTTGGAATGACAGCTCATGGCAATGACATGGGCATAAACACGACTATCCATGATGTTATCGCCCGGTTATGCCATTGTCACCGGGCTAAGTTAAGCATGCATTTCTTTGGAAGAATTGGATGATAAGAGGGCTAATGGAGCACCTATCAGCCAAATATGAAGTTTTAACCTTAGCTGGTGTATCGCCAGGATCTGGAGTGTTACATCAAGAATTTTTAAGATGCACCTGCAGGAAGCTGTATTTGACAAGGAAGCATTTCGTGAAGAACTCAGGACCCAGAAGATGAAAGTAGCCAAGCTGGAGGAGCAAAACCTCGAAATACCAGAGATTCGTCAGGAACTAAAGGATAGTAGGACCATGGTTCTTGCCAAGGATGTCGAAACTCAGAAGTTTGGAACACAACTCCAGAATATTAAAGGACGTCACGAGAGACTTCACGTCAATAGAGATGATTTGGCAAAAGAACTTGAGAAGGACAAGCACGATCGGAAGAAGCCATCGGAGACATGAACAAGACTTGAAGAGTTTGGCAACTTTGAAGATTTATTGACCTTTAGGAGTCCAAACCCCTGTTATATACCTACGTTAGATGCGATGATTGTGAGCTGTCATTTGTTTGATGTTTTTCGACAGCCATAAAATAAAATCTGTCTCTTCAAAACTATTGTTTGTATTGTGTGTATCCCTCTCTACCTCTCTTATCTTACCCCAAAACCCATGGATCCAATAGAGGCTGAATGGAGATGAACTCACATTTCCGGGACCGGTAAGTCAATTGGAGACGGACCGATGGATTCAGAACATGGAAGATCACATGAAGAATAACACTATAGCCATAAAGGATACGACCCAGCATGCTCTTTAGTGCTTTGAAAGAGGTGCTGCTACTTAGTGGACGATGTACCAAACCATCAAAGGACGGCAAGGAGTAACCACTTGGAAATAATTTAAGTTGACTCTGCAAAGGTCTCGTCTTGTGTCCCAGAAATTGAAGTCTTATGGAAAGGATATGAAGAAACCTTGTGCATGCAGGCTCTGTGGAGAAATAGGACACAACCATAAAGAACACGAGGATGAATGCCCTCATGGTGAAGAAAGTCACCCAGATGAAGAATGCCCAACTAGGCAGATTTCTTGTTTCTTGTGTGAAGGGACTACCCACTACCCTGCTCATTGTCACATTTACCCCGTGGTTCAAAGAACCATCTAGCAGAAGAAAGAAGCAATGAAAGGAGCCCTCATGGAATTTTTAGAAGAACCAGTGATGAAGGAAGAGGTGGAGGACACACCCAAAGAAGACCCAATTAAACTCTGCACCAACTCGTGCTATTCATGTGGAGAAGAAGGACACATCTCCCAGAATTGTCTGAATGGGGATCTAGTAGAATTCCCGACAGAGGAAGTAGAGTATGAACCACAGGAAATAGAAGCACTGATTGGAAGGGGAAGTCCAGGAAGAGAAATAGATTGGATTCCAGGAAGGACCTGAGTCATATCACCTATTTCAGGTGCAAGGAGTCAGGGCACTACTTTAGCGGTTGCCCAAAAAGGAAGCCGAGGACCCAAGGAGGTTATTTAATCACAAGGAAACCTCGAGACTCGTCCGAAGTAATATGTTTCCACTATAATGAAGCAGGGCACTTTGCCAGAGTTTGTCCCAATGAGGATATCCATGTTAAATAGTTGAATCTGTGAGAAATATAGTAGTAGTAGTGGAAACAATTATTTTATATTGAGGTGTTGAGTTAAGTCACGAAATGGAAATGCAGGAGATTGTAATTATTTGAAAATCAATAAAGTTAGCATCGTGGGTACTGATTTGGATTTTATGAGTAGTTACTCTATGAAGAAAGGTTTTGACCATTATTGAGGATATGAGAAATATGGTCTATGGATGAATTTGTGCATTTGAAGGGTAGTAGTACCCTGTGAGGACACTTGACCTCTGGAAAGGATAATGATATTCCATGGAGTAGACTTCGGACAAAATAAGTACGAGTTTTATCTAGATATGTGGGATACCCCAAGAATATGAAGGGATGAAGTACTATTGGATATAGAGGAGGTATAATTTTGGTAATATGGAGCAATTGTAGCCCCATGATGAGTATGAGTAATCACGTCTTAATTTGGTACAACTAGAAGGAAGGAAGACAATACAATTGGATGGATTTAAGAATACTAGGAAGCTAGATGTTGGAATAATGATCAGTTGGCCCGATGATGAGTTCAAGGATTAAATGGGATGAGGTGAGCCCATAACCCACAGGCCCTAGGACCTGCCAAGAAGCAAGCACACTCTTACTGAAGGAAAAACCCTGGAAGAAGTTACGCTTATCAACATACGATCTTATAGGAGTTTACGCAAAACCTGAGAGTTGTGAAGGAACTATAGATGTTTGTTTGGCTTGCAGAATCAATGGATTTTCCCAAACATAGTTCGTCGATAAGATAACTTCTGCAATGCTTGTGAGGAAGACCGAGTGTTAGATGCAAGATTTGCTAAACCATATACAACGTAATGATTTGGGTGCAGGATGGATTGATCACCATACCGACTTACTCTTATTATTCGCCATGCTGTATGGGATGGTAAATCTGAGTGACTTGCCCATAGTAGAGAGACGACGATCAAAACCTTGTTTGAACCTTAGAATGGTATGACAATTTTTCCCCTTGTACAAGGCAATTGTTGCCAACCGTAGGTCATACGGTGAGAATGAAGCCTAGACCCGTTTTCTGCAGGGACCCAGTTAAATTGTTTGATGACCCCATGAGATATCAATAGTTGTTTAATATTGGCGACAGACCTATCAACTAAGAATACCTAGTCTTAGAAGGACCCTACCAAGATGAAAGGACACAAAAAATGAGGAAAAGATTATGCCACTACCGGAACAGCCAGAAAAGGAATTATCCTGAAAATCAGAGAAGATTGACCCTGTCATCAATAAGGATGGAGTATATGAGTTTCGATGGAACCGTAATCATGCTTCTAAGGGTGGTAGCACCCCAGACCCCCTGTGACGATCGACGGATTTTGAGAAGACCCCCGAACCTAACCAATTTCTTGCTAGCTTCTCCGAATCTCGAGGACGAGATTCATTTTAAGGGTGGTAGGTTTGTAACATCCCAAAATTCTAAATTTTGGAATCTTATATTAAATAGATAGTTTTGATTGTTTGCTTGATTGCTTGTGTGAAATTGAGTGAAATTTGAAACTTTTTGAAAGTTAAATGAGAGGAATAAAAGGACTTTCCCAAACTTTGACCTTGCATTTGTGATCTCCATGAATTTAAACTCTTTTCAAATACAAAACCCTAGAGTGAAGATAATATGACTTCTTCCATTTAATAAATGAAAAGTGTTTTTGAAAATATTTTAATTTCATTTCGAAATATTTCAAACTCAGAAACCTCATGCAACTCAATGATTTTCCAGAGAGAATATAAAACGACTTCTTCAAAACATATGAAATATGAGTTGGAAGTTTAAAAGAATCTAATTTAACGATTTTTAATTTGGAGTTATTTGATTTTTATTCAAATTATTTTTCTCCAAAAATAATATATATGGAAAATAGTGTAAAATGATTCCCTACAGTAGAAAATTGGTGAAAAATGGGTTTGAAATCATTTTGGTATTTTAAAATGTTTTTATTTAGTTTTTAAATGAGCCAGTAGCACTGTTTGCGTTATTTAAATTTTTGTGGATTTTATTTACCCTTGAAAAATGTTCATGTTGTAGAAAATCTTTTTCTGAAAATTTTGAAATGTAATATGCCTACGTATTATTTTATTTTATTTTGGTTTCATTTTATTTTATTGTCTGCTTTTTAAAACAAAAAAAAACGTTCTTCGTCGACTGGGCCGGCCCAGCTAGCAGGACGCGGCCCAGCCCACCGCGCCTCGTCATCGACACCGAGCCGGTGTCCGGCCGGCGTACGCCGCCGCCGCCGTGGCTGAGGAGGACTCCTCCTCTTGCCCCTTGCCCAAGCCACAGCCACCGCTGCCCCTCCCCCTGGCCTTTAAATAGCCGCGCACTGCCCCGCCGCCTCGACTCCCCTCGCCGCCAGTGCCGCAAGCCGCGCAGCCGCCGGATCTCGCATGCCGCCGCGCCGCCACCGCAAGATTCCGCCGCCCGCGCAGCATCACCTTCCCGCCCGTGCCGCAGTCGCCGCCGAAGGCCGAAAGCCGCCGAAAACCTCCGCTGCCATCTAACCGCCGACCCCGACCGGTAATAAACCGCTATGATTTTTTTTCTTAGGTTTTCTTTTCAAAAACCTTAGATCGGTTTTTTATAAAACCGGTTTTGTTTAGGTTTACTTATTTAGCGAACATTCTCTGTTTAGGTGTGTGTAGCGAATGTGTTCATTTCATATAGTTCTGTAGCGAAGGTTCATTCGTTAGGTTTTCTGTTGTAGTCAGGGACCTCTATGTAGATGTTTTATTTACAGTTTAGTCCCTGATCTTCAAATGGTCACAACTTTTTGCTCGCTTGTCCAAATCCAATGAAACCAATGCCCAATTCTTCATTATGATCCCCTCTACCCACTTAACCAACTTAAACATATTTTTTGAAAGTTTAAAATTTGATTTCAAACAGATTTAAATTCAAACTTCTTTTGTTCATAACTCAAGTTTTATAACTCCGATTTAGTTGATTCTTTTTGCTAATTGAAGCTCTTGACCTAAACTTTATGATAAGACCAAATCCACCCAATTTTGGTACTGTTATAAATTGTTTTCTGTTGCAAGAGTTAATTGTTTGTTTTCGAAGTTTTCCGAGATCTTTTCTTCGATTCTTTTGCTTGAGTGCTTTTGTATGCAATTGCTTGCTCACGATAGATTGACTGGAGTGTGACGAGTAGAACTATTAGGAGTTATGAGTGTGAATCATCTTCGTCAACAGTACATGGCAAGTTCACACTTTGATCATATCCCTTTATTACCCAGTTTTTATGCATTAGTTTCAACCCTCAAACATTGCATTGAGTAGGATTTGATAACATGTGGGTAATTGGGAAGTAGTTGATGAGGTAGGAACCTATTGACTTTTATTCAAACCCTGAGAGTTCTACATTGTGCTTATATTGCTATGCTATGCTGGTAGACGTGGATTGGTTTGAGTGATCCATGACATATGTTAGAGTTATTATTAATTAATGGTTAAACTTAAGGTGGCTACTTTAATACACATCTGGGTGGATTGGTTGCGGGCACCTGGAGCAATCCATTGTTATCCTAGGATGTCCCGGAGAACCCGTGTGATCATCCTATGGTTTGCCACCTAGACTCAAAGGGATCATAAGATTTTTCATGCTAGAAACTTCTATGTGCAACAACAAGCCATTATGGGCTCTGGCATAGTTGAGTAAGTTGTGTGACCTCTTTCAATGGTGGGCTAGCAGATGTAGGGGATGTAGGTGGTACTGTCTACCCAGAGTAAAGAGTTAATGCTTCTGAAAGACTGTGTCTCGGTCATCCGTTTCTCAAACATCATGTAGTGTGAGAAATTCAACAGAGGAGATCGATTCTTGTGGGGGAAAGTGTGCAAACCTCTGTAGAGTGTATAAACTAATCATGATTAGTCGTGTCCCCGGTTATGGACATCTTGAGTATCTCGTACTTGAATTATTATGTTGATCTCATCACTCTATTTAATGAAATTGTTGGGTTATTAATGATTTGGGATTGAGATGGGGTTACCTTCTCAATGTTTTCAACAAAATTTGTAGTTAAATAAAATTTATTCCTTTATTGTAGGGAAAAATTAGCTTTATGCAAAACTAAACTTAAAGCCTCCACCAGCCAACTATGCATGTAGTGATAGCCATTATTCAACATTTCTCTACCATGTGAAATTGCCAGTACATTCAATGTACTGACCTACATGACTCCAACGTCTCATGTTATAGGAATCTTACGACGAGTAAGTGATACGTTAGGGTTACGATTTCTACATTCAACTTTGATGTTGGTGTTGATGGGAATCCACAACCTTGTTGTTACTTCCGCTATATGGATTGAGGTAATAGTATTTACGTTACTTTATACATGTGATTTACCTCTGTTATAAATCCTCAAGTACTATGTGTGTCAGCATACCGATCCAGGGATGACACTTAAGCACAGAGACTTGACCGTTTGAGGTCGGGTTGCTATAGTAGGACACCCAGCAGAGACCTTGATCATGCCTGCAGTCGACATAACTAAAACTCCAAGCATTTAAACCAAAATCACACAGAACAAGGGTGTACCTTGCTCTGATACCAATTGAAAGTGCATTATATCGACTAGAGGGGGGTGAATAAGCGACTTTTACAATTTCGTCACTGAGGAATTTCAGGGTGAGGAAATTCCTAAGAAATGAACTACTTAGCAGCAGAATAAGTACTCAGATGCAAGCATAACAGAGTAGTAGCACAATCATCATGATGAAATGAAAGCAAGCATAGAGT
Source organism: Triticum dicoccoides (assembly GCF_002162155.2). Lineage (NCBI taxonomy): Eukaryota > Viridiplantae > Streptophyta > Magnoliopsida > Poales > Poaceae > Triticum > Triticum dicoccoides. The sequence continues at coordinate 332,777,151 of NC_041392.1, read as the reverse complement.
ACAAGTAGCATAAACACATGATAAGCAGGATGAAGACAAAGTGACTAATGAATTAGGATTGAGGAAATTGAGAAAGTCTTTAGTCAAAGTCTTCAAACAGTAACGATCAAGTACTTATACACGGAAATGAGGAAATGAAATGGTTGAGGAAATGGAAACCATTAGCTTGGTTAAGATAGTGATTTGGTTGACTAGTTCCAACTGCTGTGACAGTCGTACGTCTGGTTGGAGCGGCTATGTATTTAAACCTGAGGACACACAGTCCTTCTCCTTGAGCTAAGGTCACACAGACCTCGCCCAATCCCTCATGGTAAGTCTTCAGGTGACTTCGAAACCTTCACAGACTCGGTCACTCGGCGATCCACAATTTCCTCTTGGATGCTCTAGACCATGATGCCTAACCGTCTGGAGGATGCACAATTGTAAGTGCATCTAGTGCCCCTTAGTGATTTTGGTGTATTGAAGACTTATATATTAAGGGACTAATGCGTTTGTGAGTGTACACAGGTCTATAAGTCTATGAGGAGTTTGATATTTACAGAGAAAGTCGAACCCTAAAAATGAATGTCTTCAACTGAAGACTTTGGATTTCTAAAGACTTTCTGAAGACTTTGAAAGTGAAGAAATTGGTGTGACCGTGAAGACTTGATATTCATACAAGGAACATGAAGCGTGAAGACTTTTGTTTTCGTAGTTTCATTTTCTCTTTCCTGAGTCATAGGAAACACCGTACTGTTAAAGGGGGTCAAGGCAAAAATAAGGAAAAGTTTCCAAGTGATGCTCATCTCAAAATCCTACACCTACCAATCCCATTGAGTGAAGCCATTGGAAATCTCATACAGTTCAGTCAATTTCTTCAGTGACAGAGACGAAGCTCTTCTGGTCTCTAAGGAATTTTTTCTAAGTGAGGAGTTAGGAATTCGCCAGTGTGGATTGCCTACAAGTGAGGAACATGATAACCATGAGGAATTTGATAGTCAAATTTCCGACCGTCGCTGTGCTACGCGCCAGCAGTCCCAAAATATCTACCCACCTAACGATCATATCATTGGAGGACATTTATGTCTTATCATGTCGGGCTACTCCCTAGGCTATAAATAGTCGTCCCCTAAGACCACTATCTGGTTGGCTACTTCGTGAGAAACTGACACTTGTCATTGAGAGCATCCCATCCTTTGAGGACTTTGAGCGAAAATCATCAAGTGAGGAAAAACCCAAAACCCCAAACCAAACACCTACAAACCCAAAGAGATTGAGCATCACTAAAGAGATTGTTCCTGTGTGGAACCGACGCTAGTTACCTTTGAGGATTGTGCATCCTCCAGACAGTTAGGCGTCATGGTCTAGAGCATCCAGGAGGAAATTGTGGATCGTCGGGTGACCGACTTTGTGAAGGTTTGGAAGTCACCTGAAGACTTACCATGAGTGATTGGATGTGGTTTGTGTGACCTTAGTTCATGGAGAATATGGTGAGGATGGTGTGTCCGGAACTGTGTGTCCTCAGGTTTAAATACCTAGCCGCTCTAACCAGACGTACAACTGTCACAGCAGTTGGAACTAGTCTACCAAATCATTGTCTTCACCAAGCTAACTGGTTCTATTTCCTCAACCCTTCCATTTCCTCATTACTTTGTTGTGAGCTTGTTCATATCTGTTTGAATACATTGGCTAAAGACTTTCTCAATTTCCTCAGTTCAATTTCTTTAGTCTGTTTGTCTTCATCTTGTTTTATCTTGTGCTTACGCTTTTTGTACTCTGTGTCTGATTTCATTTCATCTTTATATCCATGTTTATGTTATGTCATGTATGCATATGAGTACTCATTCTGCTGCAAGTAGTTCTTCACTCAGGAATTGCCTCACCCTGAAATTCCTCAGTGAAGAATTCATAAAAATCGCCTATTCACCCCCTCTAGTTGACTTAACGCACTTTCAATTGGTATCAGAGCAAGGTATTCCCTTGTTCCGTGTGATTTTGGTTTAACCGCCTATAGTTTTAGTTATGTAGACCACAGGAATGAATACTGTGACGTGACCTATCTTGGACAGTCATGATTATCCCAAGTGGAAGGCCATGATGAAGAAGCGCCTCATGGCGATGAACAACGAACTCTGGACCATCATTGAGATTGGTCTTACTAACCTATGCAAGATTGCAGAGGCTGAAGATATTCAAAAGTACACGCTACTCAACCTCACGACAAAGGACATCATCTGCTCCAGCTTGTCACAAAAATCAGTTCAGGAATGTTATGCATCTCTGCCATGCGAAGCTCATCCGGGACCGAATCTCTGAGGTCTATGAAGGCCATCGATCTCACCATGAACCCTGGTTTGTGGATTTCATGGAATCACGCAAGGCTATGACTTTCAGTCCAGAATCATCATCCTCTGCACCATGACTTATGGCAAAAGGTGCCAAGGTAACTGAATGCTACTTATCTGAGTCTAGTGATGACGAATCTGGTGATGAATTTGGACCCAATTATGTCAAACTTGCTTCCCTTGCCACTAAACAACAAAGAGCTTTGGAAAAAGTTCAAAACATGCTAGATGAGAGTGATGATATGTTGGGTGAAGAAATGGATCATTCTAAGGCTTTGGCTGAAAGTCCTCAGGGACTCTAGTCCAAGTTTGATAACCTCCAGAGTCATCATAACACTCTCTTATCTGATCATGAGAATCTTTCTTATGATTTTCTTCAAAGAAAGCAAGACCTCGAGAAGTTTAGAGTGAGTTATGAAGATCTTCAGAAGGAGCGTGATTCATTACTTTCTTAACAAACCAGCGCAACTCAGGAAGAGTTATTCCTCCATGTTTGAAATGCATTGAACGTGAATCTGATAATTCCTCACCTGAATGCTCAAATGCTTCTATTACTGAAAATTCTTCAACTGTCTCTGCTATGACTAATTCCTCATATGAGGATGCTGCGAGTATCAATGACCATGAAGGGTTGAAGGAATTGTATGTGACAGGCATGTAAAAAGCCTCAAAGGGCATCGGGCTCTTTGTGATGTGCTTGAGAAGCAGATCCTCAACAGGAACCCTAGGAAAGAGGGTATTGTCTTTGAGAGGGAACTTAATGCTGATGGGACCTACTGGAAACCTGAGCAGTACCCCAAAACCTCATGGGTTGCTGCAAAGGGACCTTCAGTGGATCCATCTACTTTATCTGGCTTTACATGTGAATCTTCATATTCTTCCGATGAGTCATTTGACTCCAATTATAAACTGTTCAAAAATCAGAATGGTGAAGTATTTGCTAGATATCTTGGCACTAACTGCAGGAACGGTCCTCCTATGAAGAAAATCTGGGTTCCCAAAAGGTGCCTTGAAAGTCTTCAGGTGAATGTCATCATGATACCACCTGTGAAGAATAGGAACTCCAGATCAAATTGTTCATATGGATCCAAGTCCTCATATGGACTACATTCCTCACATGGATCAAAGTCCTCACATGAACATCATCATGCTAACACCTCTGTTTTGCAGGGAAAGGCCAAGGATTATGGATATGTGCACTATTCTTCAAATCATTATGTTCATAAATCCTCGAAGAATTTCTCCGCTTACTCATATGCTTACCCTAACCCCTCTTATGCAAAACAAAGTGGATTGGCATCTATGCCACCTTTCTCTTACGGAGCTCGCAGAATGATGAACTCTTTGCCACCCCTTCAGATGTGGGTGGTGAAGAAAAAGAACTAATATCTTATGCAGGGTCAGGTCTCCAGATGAACCTAAATGTCTAAAGAATTTGCTGGAGACCTGATTATGCTTGAAAGGACGCAAGATAATCATGAAGAAATGAATTTTCATTTCTCATGTCCTCACATTGCTATATATGTTCTATTGCTTGATGAAATTGATCTAATGAAGTTTATGTCATATTCTTGACTAATGAAGCATATGAGTTCGTAAGCTGCACTAATTCATCTGCAGGATGATCAACCCAAAGCCACTGAGTGGGTCCTTGATACTGGATGCACAAATCACATGACTGGTGACAAGAACCTATTGATGGACGCTCCCTTATCTCCATCGCATCTGAAGCATATCATCTACGCTGACAAAGGCAAAATCAAGGTATTGGGTCTAGGTAAGGTTGCAATCTCAATGGATCGACACATGGACAAAATCACGCTTATCTAGTCCTTAGGGTTCAACCTCATGTCTGTCTCAATGCTTTGTGATCTTGATATGGTTGTTGTCTTTGGCAAGTATGTTTGTGTTGTGATCATGGAAGCTGGCAATGCTAAAGTCTTCAAAGGCTTTAGGAGAGGATATTTGTATATTGTTGATTTCTCTACAGGACCACCACCCGCTACATGTCTACTTGCAAAAGTATCAGAAGGCTGGCTATGGCATCGACGACTTGGTCATGCTGGGATGAGGAACTTGCACACGCTCATGAAGAAAAAGCATATCATTGGCGTCGAGGGTGTCAAATTCCTCAAGGACCATTTGTGTGGAGCTTGTGAAGCTAGAAAAATGACCAAGGCCAAGCATCCCTCAAAGACCATCATGATTACCACTCGTCCATTTGAATTGCTTCACATGGATCTCTTTGGCCCTACTCACTATGCCACATTTACTAATGCTGCATCTTTATATGGCTTTGTCATTGTTGATGATTATTCTCGTTATACATGGGTGCATATCATCACTTACAAAACTGAAGTGCAGGAAGTCTTAAAACGATTTTCCTCGAGGGCTTTAACCAACTTTGGTGTGAAGATCAAGCACATCAGAAGTGACAATGGAACTGAGTTCAAGAACACTAGTCTTGATGACTATCTTGATGAACTTTTTATTACTCATGAGTTATCTGCTCCTTATACTCCTTAGTACAATGGCGTCGTGGAGTGCAAGAACAGGACTCTTGTTGAGATGGCCCGCACTATGCTTGATGAGTACAAGACGCCTCCTCGCTTCTGGCCTGAGGCAATTGATACCGCGTGCCACATCATCAACAGAGTATATCTTCACAAATTCTTCTAGAAGACTGCATATGAACTCCTCACTGACAAGAAACCCAATGTGAGTTATTTCAAAGTCTTCGGTGCTAAATGTTGGATTAGAGATCCTCATCACAGTTCTAAATTTGCACCGAAAGCACATGAAGGTTTTATGCTTGGTTATGGTAAGGACTGGCACACCTATAGAGTCTTCAACACCTACCACCACAAGGTTATTGAAACTATAGATGCGCGGTTCGATGAAACTAATGGCTCGCAAAGAGGGCACCTACCTCCTATGATAGATGAAATACCTCCCGAGGAATCCATTAAGTTCAAGGCTACTGAGGATGTCATTCCTACCGAAGAATTTGCTGAAGAAGTCATTGCAGAACGTGAAGAAAATCATGCTGGCGTTTTTGAAGAAAATGGCTCTGAAAAAATGTTGAGAAAATTCCTCATCGTCAACCAACTCATCCTCATGTCGCTAATGAAGTGCAGATTGAGAAAATCATCAGCGACATCAACGCACCAGGTCCTCTCACATGCTCAAAAGCTTCACATTTATCTAACTTTTGTGGGCACTTTGCTTTCGTCTCTATCACAGAGCCTACTAAGGTAGATGAAGCATTTATGGAGCCCGAGTGGATTCAAGCTATGCAAGAGGAATTACATTAGTTCGAGCTCAACAACGTCTGGAACTTGTCAAGAGACCAGACCCTCGCAAGCACAATATCATAGGCACAAAATGGATCTAACGCAACAAGCAAGATGAAAATGGCGTTGTGGTGAGTTATAAGGCATGACTTGTAGCTCAAGGCTACACACAGGTTGAAGGAATTGATTTCGATGAAACTTTTGCACCTATTGCTAGACTTGAAGCAATTCGCATATTACTTGCTTATGCTAACCATCATAATATCATCTTATATCAAATGGATGTGAAAAGTGCATTCCTCAATGGTAAGCTTGAGGAAGAAGTATATGTTGCTCAACCCCTAGGTTTTGAAGATCCAAAGCATCCTGACAAAGTCTTCAGACTCAATAAGGCCCTCTATGGCCTCAAGCAGGCCCCTCGGGCGTGGTATGATACTTTGAAGGAATTCTTAATGAAGAAAGGCTTGAAACCCAGTTCACTTAACCCAACTCTTTCCACCAAAGCTTATGATGATGAATTATTCATGTGCCAAATATATGTTGATGATATCATCTTTGGCTGTACTGACCAACGTTACAGTGCTAAATTTGCCTACATGATGAGTGAAGAATATCAAATGTCTATGATGGGAGAATTGAAATTCTTCTTAGGTCTTCAGATTCGTCAACAGTGTAATGGCATATTCATATCTCAGGAAAAATACCTCAAGGATGTATTGAGGAAATTCGGCATGCAAGATTGCAAAGGCGTCAAAATCCCTATGCCCACAAATGGCCATCTATGAACTGATGAAAATGGTATTGACTTTGTTCAAAAGGTATACCGCTCCATGATTGGCTCTTTATTGTATTTAGGTGCATCTAGGCCAGATATTATGCTTAGTGTTTCCATGTGTGCCCGTTTTCAAGCTACCCCGAAGGAATCACACCATAAGGCTGTGAAGCATATTCTTCAATATCTAGCTCACACTCCAACACTTGGATTATGGTATCCCAAGGGCTCTGCTTTTGATCTCATTAGATATTCAGACTCTGACTATGCTGGTGATTGTGTGGATAGCAAGTCAACATCAGGCACATGCCATTTCCTCGAAAGATCCTTGGTCTACCGCTCTTCGAAGAAACAGAACCGCATATCACTTTCTACTGCTGAAGCTGAGTACATTGCTCCTGGATCATGATGTGCTCAATTTCTATGGATGAAGAAAACTCTCAAGGACTACGACATCAATGTGAAGAATGTACCACTCTATTGTGACAATGAGAGTGCCATCAAGATTGCTCATAACCCAGTTCAGCACTCGAAGACAAAGCACATTCAGATTCGTCATCATTTTCTTCGTGATCATGTGTTGAAGGGCGACATCTCCATCGAGCACGTGATGACTAAAGAACAGCTAGCCGATATCTTCACAAATCCCTTGGATGAGAAGAGATTTAGCAAGTTGTGGTGTGAGCTAAATATCTTAGAATCTTCGAATGTCCTTTGAAAAGGACACACATCCTAACACTTATGCAAAATTGATGACTAAGATGTGCAACACATGAAGTAACGTTTTTATTCAATCAATGAAAACTAAGCCTATAAGTGTGAAGAAATTAATGAAGAATTTGATTCTCAGAGACCTATGACAATTGTACGCGGTGTCTGAAATCATCATTCTTATACGGTGGGTCGCGCCACCACCAAAAGTTGAAAATCTTCAATTTGAGTTTTTCTTCATTTTTGAGATTCCTCAGTTGTTCAAAGTCTTCAACTTTGCAATGTCCTCACTGTTTCAGTCATTTTTCTTCATTAGCTGTATAAATATATGAGTTTATGTCCTCTACAACATTCACTTATTGCTATTTCTTCAAGTTGCTTTTTTCTGCTAAGTGAATGTGATTGGACCCTTCCCCCTCTATGCTAAACTCAACCTAGTCTATTCACAAATTCCTCATATGCATTCTATTTGAAACCCGTTCAAAATCTTCACTGTGTCCTTGTCAGCTGAAGTATTTGCAGACGAAACATTAAAATTTTCATATCTGAATTTCAGATTTTGCTGCTCAAACCGTTCCACATTCCACGATAATACTTATATAGTCACCCACGATCTCACATGGTCTCCACCTCATAGTACGTGGGTGACACATGTCACACAGATGAGAAAGGTCAGTGGCACGTTCATCCATTTTCCTCGGACGAGCAGTTTTTCACTGTGGCTATGTATACCCCTTCCTTTCCTCAGTTTGTTTTTACTCCACTCAACCTCACTCCCTTGCCCGAGCTCTCAAAACCTAGCGCTGCCACTACTTCCATCGTCGCCGGTGAGGAAGAGCTTCGCTGCCTGAACCTCGTCACCGTCATACTCGCACCGACCGCGGATTTCTTCACTCCGCCGCCGCCGTAGCTATCTTCCTCTGCCAAGTTAGGCCGTGGAAGATCTAGACTGATGAACTCCAATGTACATTCCCAGTTCGTCGTGTTCTTTGTCAAGGGTAATTAAAAGTTACTTTTACTACCCGTATTGATTCCAGTGATTTCATCAAAATCTTCAAAAGGTGTTTACTCTTCAATCTTCACACTCTAAACACCTCACACAAACATCTATTGTTGATCTATTTCCTACCATGTTTTTCTTCAAGATTCCTCAATTGTGTGGATTTTCAATCTACACAACTCCGGAACCTAAGTCAAAGAACGCTTAGTGAAATTCCTCAAGACATATCTGGTCAAATTCCTCAAACTTGTTCGTTTTGAAAAAACTTCTGAGAACGCATATGACCTCTCCAAATTCTTCGCACCTATACTCTGTTCATAGGTTCACATGTCTGCTGCTGAATCACTAGGTTCTCATCAACTTAACTCATTTGCAGCGTTCCTCAAAGAAAAACTGCATACCTCTTCAGAGAACTCAACTATTAAAAAACCTTAGCTAAAGAAAATGGCTGATGGAAAAAAACCTCAGAAGGGAGGAAAGAAGTTGGAAGTCAACACTGCATTTGAAATCCCTAAAGACATCTATGCAGGGTATTGCACTCAGATGAGGCAATTCATGAAAAATAAACGAAGAATGAGCGCAAAGTGAGCATTCAGAAAATAGAGAGGAGATGTGACAGAGAATGGCGGGAGTACAGATATGTGACTCCCAAGTACATGAAGAAATTCGATGTACACCCTCCATGCCCAAGAACTCCCTTGGCACCAGGCGAAGTTGCTGATCCCTCAAGCATCAGACGAGGTGAGGAATTTCCTGTTGAATGGGCCAAGCGTCAAGCTAAGTTGACCAAAGTAGCAAAAGAGGTAGTGGAGAAATTCAATGAAGACTCTGCTGCTGCCACTGCCACTGCTGAGGCCTCTGCTACCAAGCCCAGGAAGGCTATGCCTAAGAAGCCTGCACATAAGCCCAGTGCTTCTTCTTCAATGCCCTCACAGCCAAGCTCTTATGCTAAGCCCTCACGGCCAATTACTCAAGCTGCCCCAGTTCCTTAAGTTCCACAACCCTCAGCTCCTCCGGCAAAGTCCTCAGCACATGTGCATCTCGCCTTGAGACAAAGGACCACAGGAAAATCTATTGCCTCAGGAGCCTCTGCAAATTCTTCAGCTCCTCTACATTCCTCAACTGGCCCCACATTGCTGAAGACCAAGGCCACTGCTGGGGGAGGCACTAGACCCAGTCCTCAAAAGAAGCAGGTCGCCTTTCAAGTACTGTCCTCTGATGACGAAGCTGATGATGATGAACTCGTGGAAATCATCAGAGGGCCGCTAGAGCCAAAGGAAGTGAAGTTCCTCTCCTACTGGATCCTAAGTTGATCCTTGAATACATTGAGCTCTGGCACAAGGACCCCAACACTCCTATGCCAGACTTCAAGCTTACTTCTGGCCAAAGTCACATGCTGACCGCCTTCATAGGCGAACAAAAATGGAAGTTTGAGAAGGCCAGGTAGCTGAAGAAAGCGATGTACAAGAAAGAGCGCTACCTGAAGAAGAACGTTGTCAAGATGACAACTGATGAACTTGTGACTGTTCAAGATGAAATCAAAAACCTCAGTGATGAATTTGATGCCTACCATGCTGACTGGAAGGGAGCCAAAGTCAGATTTGTGAAATTGGCAAAGACATTCACCTCCAATGTTGCTACTCAAACGCACATTGAAATTCCTTAGGCTGAAGCATCTGCTTAGCCAACTGAAGAACATGCCAGCATCGCTGATGAAAATCAGGCTGCTGAAGAAAATGAGAGTACCATTGCTGATGACTGCATTCCAGCTGCTGATGACATTTTTAGGGAAACCACTAGTGTTGCACCTGAAGAACAAGCCATGGCAGCTGAGGCATCAACCACTGAGCCTGAAGAATCTGAACCAACCAGGGAAACTGCATCAGTTGCGCCTGAGGAAACTGAACCTATTTCCTCTGCTCCTCCTGCACCAACAACAAGTACAGTTCTTCCTTCTGCATCGGAAGCGAAGAAAACCAAATCTGCGGAGCGAGCAGTAGTGAAGAAAAGGAAAGCATCTACTTCATCTCAGTCTTCAGCACCGAAGAATATGAATAAATTGACAAGCTCTTTCGAGAATCCGATTGATGCTATTCTTGTTTCAAGCATGCCATCAAAGGAACTCGTTCCTTTTGGTGAAGATTATGTGATCCCAAGCGGATCAGATGAAGATGTTCCTTCTACTGCTTCTTCAAAGCAGTTGGACGAAGAAATTGAAGCAGATGATATCCCTTCAACTCTAATCATCTCATCGCCTACGCCTCAGTTCATAGCTGAAGAGGAAGGCGTTGAAGAACTAAATGAAGAAGATGAAGACGTGGATATTGGGTGCTCCACTCTAGTGCTAAATGATGACTATTGGGATAGTCAACACCCCAACTCTTCGCTCTTCACCCCTCTACAAAAAATCCCCCAGTCCCCTATGCACACTGAAGTTCTTATGGGCTCTGAAGAACCTCGTATCCCTGAAGCAATTCCAGCCACTAGTGCTGATGAAAATGCTACTGAAGCAATTCCAGCCACTAGTGCCGATGCAAAAATTGATGAAGAAATGAAGAACCAGGCCGCAACTGAAACTGAAATTCCTCAGCATGTGGTTCCGAAGAACGTGATTCCTGAGGTTGTGATGACTTTGACTGACACTCCTCAGCTCAAGCCGAAGAATCCTTCTTCAAGAAGCAAAAATTCAAGGCTGCTGACTTCTTCCATGATCATGTATTCTTCACAGATTACAACCCATATGACTCTACTCGTCTCAGAAGGAAGCATGTCTGGACTGCCAGCCAAGCCAACTTCTATTCCTCACTGCTTCTCGATAAGGACAAAGTATTTGATCATGCAAATATTCCTCATGTGGACATGGAATCACTACCTTGCTTCACGCCAGTCCTTGGTGTTCTTCACGATGCTGTACTTCTCAACTTCTGCACCGATATATGTGATTGGAATGAAGAACTAATTATTCAGTTCTATGCAACGCTGATATCACAGGAAATGCTGAAGATGTGAACTCTTGGGTATTGGACTGGATGACAAAGAATACTCACTTCAAAGCACCGGCCTCTGAATTGCTTCATGCCCTTCCTGTCAGTCATCCCCTTGAAGGTGCATGTTGTATGTATCATGAACCTGAACTTACTGACCACTATATGCAAGTGCTGATGAAGCCGCTGAAGCCCGGTCAAGCCTCAAGAAAAGAATTCCCCGTGAAGGAATTGATGTATGTGCCATGGACTGTATATCACATCTTGACCAAGACTTTGAGTCCAATCAAGGGCCACGACTGTAATGAAGAAGAGGTTGTTGGTATCATGAAGAATCTGGTATTCAACCTCATTCATGGCATTCCTGTCAACTACCATGATTTCTTCATGAGGACTCTGGCAAATGTAGCTTTGTCCCCTTTTGAATTGAAGCCTTATGCTCCCTGGATTATGAGATTCCTCAGATCAAGGTCTTCAATCAACTACAAGGCTGATTTGTAGAATCATGTCAGCTACATGCCCCCAATAGAAGTCCTCAAACAAACATTTTCCTCAGCTGATGAAAAGGGCAAGGCTACTCCTATTATTGATGAAGGCATTCGTCCATTGGATGGTTAGTTCCGCAAAGCTGCATCTTATTCCACCAATGATGACTCTGCCGCCAATGCCTCAAAGCAAAATCCTCAAGGCACAGCTCCAAGGGTGATAACTGACCATGAGCTTCTCCTTAGTCTTCACCAGAAGGTCGATTGCAACCACAAAATGGGTTAAGCTTCGGTTTGGTTCTATTCTTCACAAAATGACTGCTACACACAATGTAGTGAAGAAGAACCACTTCTACCTCCATGAAGTATTCAATCGCACCTGGGCTATTCTTCTCATCTCTATGGTGAAGAAGATCTGAAGCAAATGGGTTTCAAGCAGGAATTTGAATGGTCTCAACCACCAGCAAAGACATTCAAGAAAACCAAAGTTCCTTCCTTGGTAGCCAGCTCATATTCTTCATCACGCGAAACTGATGGCATGAAGATTTGAACGACACTGCGGCAGGCCCTACCTCAACAACCAACCCGAACAATGCTGGCGCTCCTTCATTGACTCAGTGATGACATTCTTTAGGGGCGTTAGTCCTCACTTTTCGTCCCTTTTGGCCATTCGATGACAAAGGGGGAGAAATTTGAGTTAGTCTTCAAGCGGGTCTCTATACATGGGCATTTTTTCCTAATTTACAACTCTCGTTTTCTGAAGATTTATTGGATCGAGTTGTAAACTTAAACCCGATGGTGGTCTGATACTTGTGCTGTGTTCTTTTGCATGCTATTTCCTCATATATGTTAATGCACGCATGCTAAATCATATTAGTCACCATATTTCATCATGCATTGCAAATTCTTCATATCATATGTTAAATGTGTGTATGAATTACAAGATATAGGGGGGAATCTCCATGATTCTACTCTTCAAATGTGCATTGCTTCAAAAGCAAATTCCTCACTATGCACATCTTCAGGGGGATTTCTTCTATATCTTGCAATCAAATTCCTCAATATCAGTATTTACACTTCATATGTTTATCCCCGTTGAAAACTTAACCTATATTGTCATCAATCACCAAAAAGGGGGAGATTGTAAGTGCATTTAGTGGCCCTTAGTGATTTTGGCGTATTCAAGACTTATAGGTTAAGGGACTAATGCGTTTGTGAGTGTACACATGTCTATAAGTCTAGGAGGAGTTTGATATTTACAGAGAAAGTCGACCCCTAAAAATGAATGTCTTCGACTGAAGACTTTGGATTTCTAAAGACTTTCTGAAGACTTTGAAAGTGAAGAAATTGGTGTGACCGTGAAGACTTGATATTCATACGAGAAACATGAAGCGTGAAGACTTTTTTTTGTAGTTTCATTTTATCTTTCTTGAGTCATAGGAAACACTGTACTGTTAAAGGGGGTCAAGGCAAAACTAAGCAAAAGTTTCCAAGTGATGCTCATCTCAAAATCCTAATCCTACCAATCCCTTTGAGTGAAGCCGTGGGAAATCTCATACAGTTCAGTCAATTTCTTCAGTGATAGAGACAAAGCTCTTCTGGTCTCTGAGGAATTTGTTCTGACTAAGGAGTTCGGAATTCGCAAGTGCGGATTGCCTACAAGTGAGGAACATGATAGCCCTGAGGAATTTGATAGTCAAATTTCTGATTGTTGTTGTGCTACGCGACAGTTGTCCCAAAATATCTACCCACCTAACGGTCATATCATTGAAGGGCATTTATGTCTTATCATGCCGGGCTGCTCCCTAGGCTATAAGTAGCCTTGCCGTACAACCACTAGCTCGTTGGCTGCTCCGCGAGAAACTAACACTTGTCATTGAGAGTGTAACATCCCAAATTTTCAATTTGGAATGTTATCATTAGATCATCATTGCATATCATTTTTTTTTGCTTTTGGTTTGATCCTAGAAATTTCTACGCAACTCAAGGACCCACGAAGAGAGTTGGGAAATTCTTTATTTTCATATTTGAGTTTTCTTAAATTTTGAGAATAGGATCATTTGATTTTTATTATTTTATCATCAATTATTTCTATTACAAAAATGTGAGAGAGGGAATAAAATGACTTTCCCAAAATAAAGAAATATTGTGGATTTAATAATAAAATCAAATAAGATTTTATTTCGGAGTTTTTTGTTATTTTATTTGAATTTACGAAAAATGTGCATTTTTCAAAATTGCATTTAGGCCCCAAATAAATGTTCACCTTGTGCGGCTTGATTTTAGAAGCCCGGGAAAATTTATTTCTGGATTTTTTGAGTCCGTTTAGTATTTCTTTTTATTTTTCTTCTGCGCGTAATTATTTAAAAAAAAGAACCGACCTACGGGCCGTGTCCGACCGGGAATCCGGCCCGCCAAGGCTTTATAAGCCGGGGGGAGCCAGCCCGAGGCCCAGCCGCTGCCCCGAAACCCTAGCCGCCGCGCCTCGCCGCCCGCGCCGTCCCGCCGCCGCCCGCCGCCGCCGACCCGCCGCCGAGGTCGCCTCGAAATCCGCGCCGTTTTTTTTCGAAAAACCGTTTGGTTTTTCGTCGGTTTTTTTAGTTTTGCTTTTTTTTTAAATAGATCGGTTTTTCCGATTTATTTAATTAGCGAGTGTTCGTCCGTTCGTTCGTTCTAGCAAACGTTCATTGTTTTTGTTTTTCTCGGATTAAATCCGCGATTTTTCTGATTGCGATTTCTGTTTCGATTTTCTTTTTAGTATAACTTTTCGCTCGTTTATCGGAATCAGACGATTCAAGCGCCTGGAGTTTCATATCGAAACCCTCTATCCGTTTAACCAACTTAAACAAGTTTCTGCTACTGTAAAATTTGACTTAGATCAATATTAGTAGAACGAAGTTGTTTTCTTTCGCCGTTTGACTTTCGTTGCTTCGTTCGATTTGATTCTTTTTGCAAACCGGAGTTCTTAAGTTGAACCTTCTGGTTAGATCTCTTATTCAAGTTTTACCCGTGCATTAGATGAGTACTTATTGTGTGCTTGTTTGTTTGCGATAGAGTACCCGGAGTGCGCCGCTTGTTACTTCGAATGGCTAGGTTTCCCGGATTATCAGCAAGGCAAGTAACACTTTGATCATACCTTTTCTACTACCCAGTTTTACTGCATTAGATCAATCCTCAAACATTGCATGATTAGGATCTAATTAAATTGTGGGATGGGAAGTAGTTGAGGTAGTACCTATTACCTGTTTATTTTCAAACCTTTGGAGTTACTTCTACGTTTGCTTATTATGCCATGCTATGCTAGTAGACGTGGATTGGGTGAGTGATATCCATGACAGATGTGAGTTTGTTAATTAATGGTTCATCTAAGGTGGCAACTTAAACACACATCTGGGTGGATTGAGGCACCTGGGTAATCCAGGATTTGCCTGTTTTCTTTTGGACCGCCACCCAGGCTCAAAGGGATCATGAGATTATTCATACTAGAAACTTTCGTGTGCAGCCACAAGCTATTATGGGCTCTAGCATAGTTGACTAAGTCGTGCGAACTCTTCCAGTGGTAGACTAGCAGATGTAATAAGTTCTCTATGGAGACAGTCGATGTAATAAGTGTGTGATTGCTACTCTGTTATAAATCCTCCGAGTACTATGTGGTGTCAGCATTACTGATCCAGTGATGACACCGGAGCATAGAGATCAGACCGTTTGAGGTCTGGTCGCTATAGAGATGGTATCAGAGCACACGGTGACTGTAGGACACGACCACTAAGCTAAAGACCTAGATCACTATTCATTCTCTTCTTTTCTGACCTCTCATCTTTTCTACTCTTTAGGATGGCGGATGCAAGGAACAAGTTCACGCAACCGGATGACGATACACCCTTTGGACATCACTTGAAGGAAGTCACTAGATACCTGAACATAGGAGTACCAAGCTTCACCGGAACCTACAACGCCACTTTACCTGAAGAAGAGCACTGGATGATTCAAGTTCATGTTCCAGGAAGGACGTTTATGACAGTCACTAAGCCCATAGACTTTTCTTTTGATGCACCAACTTGGAATCTAGGAAAGAGCATGGCAGCTCACATTGCCATGGGACGCATTGGAGAAGTCTACCGCAATGATCTCAAGGATACTATCTACCAGATTTGTGGGCGCCGAGATGCGCACTGGGAGATGATCAGCACCAGAAAGGATAGATCCATTGCAGCTTTTATCCAGGAATTAAACCAGTACATTCGATGTCAGGAGAACCAGTTGTGCTCCGACATGATAGATCTGAAGAAGGCGAGGACAAGAATCAAGGAACTGGAGGAAGAACTCAAGGCTACACGTGAAGATTATGAAGAGGAAATTGAAGTATTGGTGGAGAAGAATGACGATCTGATCAAGAAGATCGGGATATTTATGGGAGGCCCTACACCAGTAGATGAAGACGAAGAACCCAAGGAGATTCTCCCGGAAGACTACATCATCGTCGACGACACCGACTCAGACCCAGATGATAGTGAGGATGACTATGTTGATGAAGCCGGAGCAGATATCATGGAGTCTGCAACCGAAGAATATTTCTAGTAGACCACCTCGTCAGTAGAAGTAGTCCACCATGTAAATATAGTAGTCCGAGCACTTTTGTGATAGTTAGATTGATTGAATGCCCTTGTTTGATTGAATGAAGTGAATTGTTTGCTTTTGCCTCATGTGCATATGGGTAGTGTTTTCTCTTTAGACCCCCTCTATTCTTAACTCTCATCTTTTCTAAACCCTCAGATGCCTCCGAGACGTGACCCCGGATTTACCTTTCCACCGGAGCTCACCCAGTTGATACAGCAACAGAACACATTGATGCATTTGCTAGTCCAGAATCAGAATTAGGGGAACAACAACAACAACCCACCACCACCACCACCTGTTGATCACTTAGCCCGTTTTCTTAGGCTGGATCTGCCGGTGTTTTCTAGTAGCACCGAGCCGATAGTAGCAGATGATTGGCTCCGCAAGACAGCTAGAGAGTTGACCACAGCAGGATGCACGGATGCGGAGAAGGTGAAGTTTGCCGCACATCAGCTTGAAGGACCCGCAGCATCATGGTGGGAGAATTTCACGGCCACTTTCCCTGTCGACACTGTCACATGGGACCAGTTTCAGCAGGCTTTTGATACTGCCCATGTTTCAGCAGGAGCTATGGCCATGAAGAAGCGTGAGTTTCGCAACTTGCGCCAAGGAGGAAGGACAGTTGGCCAGTATGTGGAGGACTTTAGTAAGTTAGCACGTTATGCCCCAGATGACGTTGCTACGGATGCAGCTAAGCAGGAGAAGTTTCTGGAAGGACTGAATGATGAGTTGAGCATGCAGTTGATGGTAGCAACCTTCAACAACTACCAGGAGTTGGTAGACTGTGCTCTTATGATTGAAGGCAAGCAAAAACAAATTGAGAACCACAAGAGGAAGTATGGACAAGGAAAGTACAATTCAGGAGCTCAGCAGAAGCCACGTTTTACCCCTAGACCGGGAGGACATTTTCAACATACCCATGGAGGAGGTAGCTCGCACAATCACAATGGCCCCAGGAATGGTAATGGGAATGGAGGAAGCAACGACCAGAATCGCACCAACCCATCAACCCCAGCCAAGAAAGACCTGAGCCAAGTCACTTGCTTTAAGTGTTCGAAGACCGGACATTATGCCAATGAATGTCCTGAATTACAAAATGGAAATAGCAATGGAAGCTCTGGGAACAAGCCGAACCCTTTCAACAGTGGACAGGTTAACCACGTTAGAGTGGAGGAGGTTGAAGCTCAGCCTGATGCAGTAATAGGTAAGTTTTTGGTTAAGTCATTTACTGCACTCGTTCTTTTTGATACTGGTGCATCGCATTCATACATATCAAGGGGATTTGTGGATAAGTATAACCTGTCAACCGAAGCCCTTAGGTCACCCATGTTAGTAACCTCGCTTGGAGCAGAATATATGGCCAGTCAATGGTGTGATCGGTTACCATTAAGGATTGGTAACTATGTTTTTCCCTTAGACCTAATAATATTGGAATCCCAAGGATTGGATGTGATATTAGGCATGAATTGGTTATCAAAGTATGAAGGGAATAATGAATGTGCTAGTAAGTCAATTTTGCTTACCACCCAGAAGGGAGAAGGATCAAGTATGTATCCCGACATGTGCCAAAGAGGACTCAAGTAAATTGCTTAACAGGAGTTGTGCATGAGGAAGTACCAGTGGTAAGGGATTTCCCTGAAGTATTTCCAAAAGAGTTGCCAGGCATGCCACTGGATAGAGATATTGAGTTTTTTATTGAGCTATTGCTAGGCACAGGGCCAATATCAAAGAGACCATAAAGGATGCCTGCAAAGGATTTGGTGGAAATTAAGAAGCAGATTAAGGAGTTACTGGATAAAGGATATATTCACCCAAGTTCTTCGCCTTGGGGATCGCGAGTACTTCTAGTTGAGAAGAAGTATGGATCGTTAAGGATGGTTGTTGATTATCGAGGATTGAATGAAGTAACGATCAAGAACAAGTACCCACTACCAATGATCAATGATCTGTTTGATCGATTGCCAGGAGCTAAGGTATTTTCCAAGATTGATCTGCGATCAGGATACCACCAGTTGAAGATTCAGGAACAGGATATACCTAAGACAGCTTTTACGACCAGGTATGGGTTGTACGAGTATACCGTTATGTCATTTGGTCTGACTAATGCACCTGCATACTTTATGAACATGATGAACAAAGTGTTTATGGAGTTCTTGGATAAGTTCGTCGTGGTGTTCATTGATGATATCCTGGTTTACTCGAAGAATGAAGAGGAGCATAAGGAACATTTGCGAATGGTACTTGAGAAGCTCAGAGAACATCAGTAGTATGCCAAGTTCAGCAAATGTGAGTTTTGGCTGAAGGAAGTAGGATTTCTTGGTGTCGGGGAAACTGATCCACGAACACCTATGGGGCCGGCGGACCGAGCCCCTTTCGGTTCGGCGGGGGGCGGAGATCGCACGAAGAGCAGATCGAGGCGAAGCACACGAGCAGTTTACCCAGCTTCGGAGCTCTCCGGAGAGATAACACTCCTACTGCTGCTTGTTTGATTATCTGGTGTTCTTGCTCCAGAGAGAGAGCGTAGTGTTTTTCTGGGTTCCCAACCTAGTCGAACCCGTTGAAACTGTCCAACCGAACCCCCTCTACGTTGCGCATGGGCCTCCTTTTATACGCTAAAGGGGTCACCGACAGGTGGCAACGCAGAGAAGGGTACAAATGTAAAAAGTGAGGTGGTTGGTACAGTTACTTGTACAGTGCACCCTACCTAACCCTGACGGCAGGGGACAAGGGCATTGAATGCCCGTCTGAGTCGCCCAAACAGTGCAGAAAAGGACCGTTAGGGGCGCCACCGTTCGCCACGATGGCGATCTTGTCAGCTTCGCATGCCACTGCGCACCGCTGGCTGCACAGCCTCCCGCCACGCATGCCTGGAGAGGCCCCCAGAGCGACACGTTGGTGGATGCGTTGGAGCGTGGGCACAGAGTGGCCGCCTGCCGCGGCAAGCGCCTTGCCGCTGCTGTTATCTTGTCGGGTCCGGAAGCTTGTCGCTCACCGGGCCTCGAGGTACCTTGGTTGGTCTTCCCGACAAGCTCCTCTTGCCGGGGCCTTGTTGCCTTGCCGGAGCGCGTGGTGCGTCGCGGCAAGTTCCTTGGAGTGCCTTGGTTGGCCTTCCAGGCAAGCTCCTCTTGCCGGGGCCTTGTCTCCTGAGCTTAAATACTTTGTTCTTGAATGGCTCCAAGGGAACCACAGAGGATCTTGGCGTTCTCCCGGCAAGCCTTGCCGCGGGGTGCTGCAACTGCCCGTGACAAGTTCGGGGTACTAGGGTACCCCTATTCTAGTACACCGACAGGAGCCCCCGGGCCTGGGCCAGACACGATGTCGAGCGCTGTTGGGCTAGGCCCAAGACAGGGCACGGGCACACGCGGACTGGGCCACGCCGAATCTCGCTCCGTATCCACCGCGCTCTCCCCTAACGGCACGCGTTGAATGCGGCATCGTGGGAGAGATCGTGGGTGGTTCTTTATTCGGAAGGGCGAAACGTCCGCCCCGTCCCTCTTTATAAGCAGAGGAAACAGGGGCAGTTCGTTCCCCCTCGCTGGTTGCTACTACTCCATCTTCACGAACCTCCGCCGCTCCCCCCCTTCTTCTCGAAGCCAAGAGAGCAGCGCTCCGCCCCCCATTGCCACCATCATCACCAACGCCGTCGACCTCCCCCACCACCTCCGCCATGGCTCCGAAAGCCGACAAGGGAAAGGGCGTGAAGTCGGCCGAGGCGCAGCGGCTCGCGGTGCTGCGGAAGGAGCGGGCGATCTTCTCCCCCCAGCTCGGCGTAAAGGAGCTGAGGGAGTACTTCTACCTCTTTTGGGCGACGGAGACGCGGGCGCATCCGCACATGAGGGTACTCCCGGCCGCTGCTTCGGAACTGGCTCCGAACGGGTACCCATTCTTTGCGCTATTCTTCTATTGCGGGCTCTGCCCGCCCTTCTTGGAGTTCTTCTGCGATATCATGAACACCTACGGCCTCCGCCTCCTTGATTTCACCCCCAACGCCGTTCTGACCATGGCAGTTTTCGCACATTTGTGCGAAAACTTTGTCGGAGTCCACCCCAATGTTGCCCTTTTCCGCCACTTCTTCATGCCTCGGGTAGAGAGAGGAGAGCTGCTTGCCGGAGGGATCGCCTGGATCTCGAGAGTCGGCAAGAAGGAGGCGTACTTGGAGGGTGAGCTCCGCACCAAGTGGGAGGAGTGGAGAGCAGAGTGGTGCTGGATCGTCGAGGAGAATCCGCAGCCCTTCACCACCGTGCGCCAAGCTCCAATAGTGCCCGGCAATGACTGGAGCAACGTGGCCCCGGAAGACGAGAGGCTGAAGATCGCCATTACTAGGATCCTTCGCCTCAGGCTTGCCGGGCTCACTGTAGGCGCTGTAGGCGCAGATTTCCTCCGCCGCCGCATCGCCCCCCTGCAGGAGAGGGGGAGGCCCGCCTGGGAATTCAAGAACTCGGCGGACATCATGAGGCTGCGGCCGGGCCTCAACTACAACTTCACCGTCATGGAGCTGGATGCAATGCTCCTGGAGTTGTTCAAACGCGATCCCCAGCACCCATTCACGCTGCCGAGGGGCGTCGTTCCATTGTGCAATAATTCTTCGCTTGACCGGATCCGCGCCATGATGCCGTTGTGGGTTCACACGGAATCGTTCCAACTTGGCAAGAGCCTGCGGATGACGTCGTGCAAGCGTTCTTCGACAACTTGGAAGAAGTGCCGGTCCACGCTGACGAGCAGAAGAGCCTCACCCGTGACACCACCGACGAGGAGCTGCAGCGCATCGCCACTAGGGCGCAAGAGGTTGCGGCCGCAGCTGCCGCGGGCGCGTTCGGGTTCACTGTGGAGGAGGCGGAGGCGGCAGAGGCGGCAAACCTCGCCGAGCGCGTGGAGTTCATTTGCGAGGAAGAGCCTGCCGGTTCTGAAGCTGAGCCAAGCGAGGCCGGTGAGGAAGAGCCCGAGCCTTCAGAAAGCTTGCCACAGGCGGAGCCCCCGGCCCCGCCAAGAAGGTGTCTTCGCAGGGCCGCGGACGTAGCGGGACGGCAGCCGGGTCAACAGCCGCCGAGCCGTGCAACACGCTCTACCGCGGCAAGCAATGTTGCCACGGGAGCGCCTCACGCAGCAGCGGCAACTGGAGCGGGATCTTCCTGGGCCACCGCCACCGCCCCCGCCAAGCGGGCAAGGGATCCTACTCCTCCGCCTCGCCGCACCGGAGGGGAGCCGGACTTCGATCTTTCCGCGCTCAGCTCCGACGAGGAGGAAGAAGAGTAAGTTTCTTTGGTGCTCTTGAAGCTCTTCAATTTTGCTGTTTTATCTTGTATCTGACTTGCTTCAATCTGGACTCCTTTCTTTTCAGGACGCTGGCCCAGAGAGCGGCGAAGAGGGCCAAGGCCGCGGTGATTGTCATCGAAGATGACCCCACCGTGTCAGCAGGGGGTGGGTCCGAGACCACCTTGGCGGACCCGGCAACCACTCCTCAAAGCAGCCCCTAGCGCAGCCCCCAGCGTAAGTTCATAGTTAGCTTTCTGCTGTCGGGCGCGCATGAGTGCTTTTTCCTTTGTTGATATCTTGCTTGTTGATTTGTGTAGGAGCAGAGCAGCCATATCAGGAGCGCCCGGAAGCTGGTCCCGAAGTGCCATCTGCTTCGACTACGCCGCCAAGGGAGGAGTCCCCGGCAAGGGAGCGCTCTCCAGCAAGGGAGAACTCTCCGGCAAGGAACAACACCGTCGATCCTGCGGCGGCCGAGACCGCAAACTGCAGATCTTGGCACAGGTAATTCACTTGTCCAAAAACTTTCCCTTGAGTTCTTCTTCTTCTGATTTTCTTCTCTTGGATTTTTGATTGATTTTTCTCCCTTCTTCGTTCTTCAGACACATCTGTTGCTGAGCCAATGGAGATAGAGGGCGCCGGCGAGGAAGGTGCGCACGGCAGCACTGACGACGCTGCCGCCAACGAAGAAGGGGCCGGTGCTGATGAGACCGCCAGTGAGGAGGCCGCCAAGGCTGCCGCCGCAGAAGCCGGCGAGGGGTCGGGCGATCGCACTGACGACCCTGAGGCCGCAGGAGCGCCAGGCGCTGCGCCGACCGCCGATCCCTCTACCGCTGCTGCGGGGCCGGGCTCCGAGGAGCCCCAGCCCGGCGCCTACTTGAAGGCCGGCGACGATATCTTCATCAAGCTACCCTGGGCGTCGAGCTCCAGGGCGCCGGTCGAGGGGGAAACTTTCAATGGGGAGGTGCTCGCCTCCACTGGACTTTCGTTGGTTGACGCGCCCAGCAGCAGTAGTGGCGAGCCTGAGGAGGAGCAGCTGCTGCGTAAGCTGCTGTCACTCTACCGCGCACGGCAAGCCAAGCTGGCTTCCCGGGAAGCGCGTGTCACGAAGGCGGGAGTTGATATGGAGAAGCGCGCGGAGGAGCTCCGGGGCCACAATCAAGAAGCTCTCCGGTCCCTGGCACAGGAGCGGGAGCGACTCGACGAGGAGCGCACGGCCTTCCTTCTCGAGAAGGCCGAAGCTGAGGAGGAACAAAGGCTGGCCGCCGAGAAGCAGTCCGCGCGAGAAGGCGAATTGGTGCAGCGGAAGGCCAACCTCGACAGCTACGAGGAGGAGCTCGCCGAGCGCGAGCAAGCACTTGGCGGGGCGCTCAAGGAAGCAAAGGACGCTGCCGCAATCGCAGAGGCCGCCAAGAAAGAGCTGGAGGAGAAGGTGGCGCAGCTGGAGGCCAACATTGGGAAGAGCGGCGAGGAGCTTGCCGCGCTCAAGCGTGAGCGTGAAAAGGATGCTGCCGCCCATGGTGAGCTGCAAGGTCTTCTCGCTGAGAGGGGCAAGGAGCTCAGCGCCGCCAAGGATTCCAATGCAGACCTGGAGTTGAAGCTGGCCACACTGACGCAGACGCTGCAGGCCGACAAGGAGCGGGAGAAGACCTTGTCGGAGAAGGTCAAGGCTGACACGACGCTGCTGGAGAGCATCACAGTTACCCAGAACTCATTCAGAGATACTGTGGAGCACTGGACTGAGGGTCTGGTGAATATTGCCGCAGTCATCGATGAGGAGCTGGCGCAGCTGGGGATGGAGGACTTTGGGTATCCCTCCGACAAGAATCTCCAACCCAGCGCCAAGCTCAGCCTGTTCTTCAAGGGCGTGGCGACGGCACTCCAGCGGCTCCGGGAGAGGATCCCAAAGCAGCTGGCCGACGAGTCGCGCAAAATCTGCGCCGGGGTTCTCCAGAAGGTGCTGATGAAGGTGGTCTTCCGCAATCCAGGCCTCAGCTTCACCAACGTCCTCAAGTCCTTGCCGCCAGATGCCGATCGGGACGCACTCAAGGCCCTTGTCGCACCCATTGTGGACAAGGTGAGCGAGATCAAGAGGGTTGAGGGCGATCGTGTAGACTAGGCCGCCCATTTCTTCTTTTCCCTTGTCGCTGCTAATCATGTTATGAAAACAGTCTGTTAGAGCTGCGACAAGTTATCTTGTAATATAACTTTATTTCTGTTATCAATTGCTATGTTATTTCCTCTACTAGATTCCTTCCTTTGTATGTTTTTGCCCTACGCTTCTAGGGAACTTGTCGGCGCAGGCACCCGAGCCGCGAGCGCTGAGTGCGGAACGTCAGCAGCCTGCTGGCGGCGCTACTTCTGACAAGAAACCTTGTCGCGACTAGATGCAGCACACTTAAGTTGTTGAGCAGACTCGAAACAAAGTAAGGGCGCAACTAGCCACGAGTTGGTTCCTCCGCGCACAGGTTTTCCATACAAAGCAGGGTCGTTCGAGGAAGATAACTCAAAAATTTAAAAACTGATTGCTCAAACTTTGGAAACTTAGCTTTTCTGTCGTTTGCTTCCCGGCAAGGCAAAATTTTGCTTGAACGACGCCTGGTCCATACCACAATCTTCTCCTTCCCCCCCGGCAAACTTGTGTGCGAGGGAACCTTCTTTTCCTTTGTTGAAAAGAAGAAAGAAGAGAAAATAATAATATGGAGCCCTTCGGCTTGTTATTGCTTACTGGATGTAGGTGCTGCACAACGTGTCAGATAACACATGCAAGAAAGAAACTAATGCATGAAATGGACAAGCTGTGCGGAGCACATGGGGTTTTACTTATGCACGCGATCTGCGCCCGGCTTTGTACAAAGGATTACATGCAACAGCGACAAGACTTGTACAAAAGGTGGTTGCCGGAATGGGTTCCGGCAACCGCGCCCTACGGGAAAAACTTACGAAGATGTTCTATGTTCCAGGAGTTGCTCACCGGAATGCCATCTTCGGTCTCAAGGCGGACAGCGCCGGGCCTTGTGACTCGTTTCACCCGATAAGGGCCTTCCCACTTTGGCGTCAACTTGTTGGAATTCTTGGTGGACTGAACGCGCCGAAGAACAAGGTCGCCTTCCTCGGAGCTTCTGGCCTTAACTTTGCGGCTATGGTAGCGGCGCAAAGCTTGCTGGTATCGAGCAGCTTGTACAACAGCCTGAAGACGATCTTCCTCAAGGAGCAGCGCGTCGTCTTGTCGCAGCTGTTCTTGCTCAAGCTCATCATAAGTGAGCACTCGAGGCGATCCGTATACGAGTTCCGTGGGGAGAACTGCCTCTGCTCCATAGACTAGAGCGAAAGGCGTCTGGCCAGTGGCTCGATTTGGCGTCGTTCTGATCGACCAAAGAACCACCGGCAGCTCCTCGATCCAGTTTCTTCCGCACTTGCGCAGCCTGTCGAAAGTTCTGGTCTTGAGCCCGCGCAGCACTTCACCATTTGCCCTCTCTGCTTGACCGTTGCTTCTCGGATGAGCAACAGAAGCGAAGCAGACCTTGGCGCCAAGGTCTTGGACGTACTGCATGAAGGTGCGGCTCGTGAATTGCGTGCCATTGTCGGTGATGATCCTGTTAGGGATCCCGAAACGGCAAACAATTGACCTGAAGAACTTGACTGCTGACTATGCTGTCACCTTCCTCACTGGCTGCACTTCCGGCCACTTTGTGAACTTGTCGATTGCGACGTACAAGTACTCAAAGCCCCCGACAACTCGGGGGAAAGGGCCGAGGATATCGAGCCCCCAGACCGAAAATGGCCAGGATAAAGGGATCGTCTGGAGAGCTTGAGCTGGCTGGTGTATCTGTTTTGAGTGGAACTGGCACGCTTCACACTTGGTTACTTGTGCAGTTGCATCCTGGAGGGCTGTCGGCCAAAAGAAACCTTGCCGGAAAGCTTTGCCGGCAAGTGCTCTTGCGCCAATGTGGTGGCCACATATGCCTCCATGTATCTCTGCCAACAGCTTTTGTCCATCTTCCTGGCAAATAAACTTCAATTTCACACCGTTGAGTCTTCTTCTGTACAGTATGCTATCGACAAACTGATACATACTTGACTGCCGGGCTACTTTTTCCGCTTCTTCTTGCTCTTTGGGAAGTTCTCCTGTCTGAAGGAAATGGACAATCTGTTGTGCCCATGCTGGAGCTTGTGGCTCGACAACAAGGACTAAAGGCATATCTGCTGCTGCGGGAACATCCGCTTCTATGGCAAGGACTTGCGGCCCTGCCGGAGCTTGATGTTCCCCGGCAAGCTTTCCGGAGCAAAACTTGCCGGGAGCGTCTGCTTCAACGGAACAAACCATAAGGCTTGCCGGAGCAGACTGCTCCTCAGCATCCTTGGTGTTGATCTTGGGGACTTTCTTGGCGGCGGCTTCGGGGAGCTCTGCCGGAAAGTAGTCACCAGAAACCAACTTCCTCTTCTTGCTTTGTCCAGTTGATGGTGTTACGGATGGTTGAGTCAACTTGAGCACAAAGATCCCTGGTTCCACAGGTAACTTTAGTGCGGCGCACTTTGACAGGCCATCAGCAATGTCATTCTGAGCTCTTGGGATATGCTCCATCTGTAGGCCGTCAAAGTGCTCTTCTAGCTTCCTCACTTCATCAACATATGCTTCCATCAATGGACTCTGGTAGTTCTTGTTCACTTGGCGGACTACAAGCTGTGAGTCACCCTTGACAATGAGCTTCTTGATCCCAAGGTCTGCTGCGATTCTGAGACCGGCAAGCAATCCTTCATACTCTGCAGTATTGTTGGTTGCTTGCTCCTTGGGAAAGTGCATCTGGACTACGTACTTGAGGTGCTCTCCGATGGGCGCGACAAGCAGCACGCCTGCACCGACGCCTTGCAGCGAGAAAGCACCATCAAAGTACATCAGCCACTCTTTGCTTGCCTCTTTGACGGGGATGCTCGTCTCTGGAATTTCTTCATCTGGTGTTGGCGTCCATTCTGCTATGAACTCTGCCAATGCTCTGCTTTGGATAGTTGAAGTGTTCTCAAACTTGAGGCCAAAGCTTGACAGTTCCGGCGCCCACTCGACAATCCTGCCTGTCGCTTCTGGATTTTGCAGTATCCTCTTCAGCAGAAAGCGAGTGACGACTGTGATCTCATGTGCTTGGAAGTAATGGCGCAGCTTTCTCGAGGCCATGAGGAGGCCGAAAAGCAACTTCTGCACACCAGAGTACCTTGATCTAGCCCCCTGTAGAAGGGAACTGACAAAGTAAACTGGACGCTGCACCATTCTCTTCTGCATCTTATCATGCTCCTTTGCAGATCCATCTTTGTCGGGACCAGAGCTTGTCGGCGAAGCCCCCTGCTTGTCGCTGGATGCATCTGCCGTGGTTGCTGGCTCATCATCTGCCTCCCTCTCCGCCACTAACGCAGCACTAACCACTTGATTGGTTGCCGCTATATACAGCAGCAACTTCTCTTGCGGCTTAGGTGCGACAAGTGTTGGAGTGGAGGACAGGTATCTCTTCAAGTCCTGCAGCGCAGCCTCCGCCTCCGGAGTCCATTTTATTGGACCTGCCTTTTTCAAAATTTTGAAAAATGGCACGGCACGCTCAGCAGATCTAGAGATAAACCTGCTGAGAGCAGCCACGCAACCGGCAAGCCTTCATACATCCTTGACGCGCTTTGGTGCTTCGATCTGCTCAATGGCCTTGATCTTGTCGGGATTGGCTTCAATTCCCCGCTGAGACACGAAGAACCCGAGAAGCTTGCCGGAAGGGACTCCAAACACGCACTTCTCCGGGTTAAGCTTGAGGTTGATCTTGCGCAGATTTGCAAATATCTCGTCTAAATCTTGAATCAGGGTCGCCCTGTTCTTGCTTTTGACCACTATGTCATCCATGTAGGCTTCCACATTTTTGTGCATCTGCGGCTCAAAAGCGTGGTGGACTACGAATGTTGAACCAGCATTCTTCAAACCGAAAGGCATCCATACGAAGTAGTACGTGCCACACGGGGTGATAAATGCGGTTTTCTCTTCATCCTCTTCTGCCATGAAGATCTAATGGTATCCTGAGTATGCATCAAGAAATGAAAGCAAATCACATCCGGCTGTGGAGTCGACAATCTGGTCAATTCGCGGTAAGGGAAATGGGTCTTTGGGACAAGCTTTATTAACATCAGTGAAGTCAATACAAAGCCTCCATTTCCCGTTAGCCTTGCGCACGACAACAGGATTGGCCAACCACGTGGGATGGAGCACTCCTCTGACAAGGCCTGCTGCTTCCAACTTCTTGATTTCTTGTGCGATGAATTCTTGGCGCTCCACTGCCTGTTTCCTGACTTTCTGCTTGACGGGCCGCGCATGAGGACAGACGGCAAGGTGGTGCTCAATTACTTTCCTGGGAACAACATGGATATCAGACGGTTGCCACGCAAACACGTCGACATTCGCCCGCAGGAAAGCAACGAGCGCGCTTTCCTATTTGGGGTCAAGAGTGGCGCTGATGGTGAAGGTACCACCAGTGCCGTCCTCCTTGGCGGACACCTTCTTGGTCTCAGGTGGAGCTGCCATTGCCTTCTTACACTTGCCGGTGGAGCTCGATGGTGTGTCCTCGACGGTAGCGCAACACTCCGAAGAGGTGCGCTTGCCGGAGTCGGCATCAGAGCTCTTGCCGGACTTGGTCTTCTTCTTCCCCTCGGGAGCTTCAGCGCCAAGTGTCTTGCGTTCTGCTGCGGCTACTGCTTCCCGGTAGATCTTGTCGGCACAGATAAGAGCATCCTTCTTGTACGCATATCGGGCCTGGCATTTTCAGTACGTTGTACGCATAGTGAGAGGCTGCCATGAACTTGGCGAGTGCCGGACGGCCAAGGATTCCATTGTAAGGTAATGGAAAGTCAGCAACATCAAACGTGACCCTCTCAGTCCTGAAGTTCAGCTCGCTGCCAAATGTTACCGGCAACGTGATCTTTCCCTTCGGCTTGCTCCTTCCCGGGTTGATTCCTTGAAATGTACCGGTCTCTTCGAGCTCGCTGTCAGGGATCTGGAGTTTCTGGAGCACCGCGGAGGAGATCAGGTTCAAGCCGGCCCCGCCGTCAACCAGCATCTTACTGACTTTGAGGTTGCGGATCGTTGGTGACACCAACATCAGCAAGCACCCGACCGCAGTTATGCGATCAGGGTGGTCCTCAATATCAAAGATGATAGGCGTGCTGGACCATTTCAGAGGCTTGCGTGACTCGACAGGTGGTTCTGCTGCATTAACTTCCCACACCCACTGCTTGAGCTGACGGTGCGAGGTATGCAGAGAAGCACCACCGTCAACGCACAAGACCTCTGTGGCTTTCTGGTACTCCTGCTCATCAGTCTCATCATCATCCATGTATTCATCGTCGTCATCATCTTCATCCTTGTCGCGGCCGCGAGGAGGTCTGTCTCCTTGCCGCTGCTTGGCCTTGCCGCGGCGTCCTCCTCGGCCAGGACGTTTCTTGCCGGATCCCTCAGCACCTTCCTGGGCCTTCTCCTTGTCGCGCCGCTCGTATTCAGCTTTCTGTTGCTCAACAAGCTGCTCAACTTTCTTGCAGCTCTGGAGATCATGGCCCTTGGTGCGGTGGATCTTGCAATACTGCTTGTTGGTGCCGTCCTGCTTGTCGGCGACCGCCATCTCTGCGGCAACCTCTTTGCTGGAGTCACCAGCTTTGGCTTTCTTGGCGCCACCATCGTTGCCGGACTGCTCAACAACTAGCACCTCTTTGCCTTTCCTCTTCCTGTTGTTCCGCCGCCGGTTTTTCCTTGCCGGGGCAGCATCTTCACTGTCAGATCCTCCCGCTCCTACATTCTCTCTGGGGAGTCTCCTCCCTTCCTCAGCACGTGCACACTTGTCGGCCAGTGCATATAACTCACTGAGGTCCCTGATCTTGCACGTCGCCATTTCCTCCCGCATCCTGCGGTTTCGCACGTTCTGATGGAACGCGCTGATCACTGCGGCAAGGTGGACGTCTGGGATGTTGTGCTGCACACTGCTGAATCTCTGAATGTACTTGCGCAGGGGCTCTCCTTCCTTCTGGGCGAGCAGATGAAGATCACTCTCCTGGCCATGAGGCTTGTGTCCGCCTATGAAGGCGCCGACAAACTGATGGCACAGGTCAGCCCAAGAGGATATGGAGTTGTCCGACAAGTGCATGAGCCAGGATCTGACGTTGGGCTTGAGCACCAGCGGGAAGTAGTTGGCAAGGATCTTGTCATCCCGTCCCCCGACAGCCTGCACCGCAATGGTGTAGATGCTGAGGAACTCCGACGGATGCGTCTTGCCGTCGTACTTCTCCGGTACGTCTGGCTTGAAGTTCTTCGTGCTGGGCCACTGGACTTGCCGCAGCTCACGAGTGAACGCAGGGCAACCTACCGCGTACGGCAGATCGCCTGGTTCCCCTGGCGCATGCATGTCAACAGAGGGCCAAGCGCGCTTGTCGGATTGACGTCGCGCTTCTCTTCGGCGCTCGATGCGAGTTCGAGCGTCTTCTTGTTGTCGATCATGAAGAACTTGGCTCTGATCGCGACGAGCTCGCGGATCCGACGATGCGGTGGAGTCGCTGTTGAGGTGGATCCGGCGAGTCGGCGATCTTGGCCTTCGGGGTGGTGATTGTATGGTAGTTGCACCTCCACCCGTTTCGTCGCCACCGGCTCGCGCCCGGCAACCCTGCCGCGGTGGCGACGCGCTCGGCCGCCGTGGAGTGTCGCCGTTGGCGTAGCCGATGAGACTCTGAATGGTGGCCCTCCAATCGTCGATCTTGTCCGACGTCGGAGGGTAATCTAGGAGCAGTTGAGCTCGCGCCAAAGCTTCTGCTGGAGTGGTGGGTGGCAGTGGCGGACGGCGCGAGGAGCGGGACGTGCTCGGACTTCTAACTATGTTAGAAGGAGCAGTATCCCGTCCAGGCAACCGTGCCCCGCTCGTGCCAGCACGCTGGCGTGCATGCTGGTCTTGAGCGCCCCGAGATCCACCAGCTTGGTCTTGGCCTATCATGTGCATGGCACTGCGAGTGTCATGATGCTGTTGGTCTTGCGCCTCCTGGGAGTGGCGCGGAACATGTACAGTTGCCGAGGTTTGTGCAGCCTTGTCCTTGGACCTGGCAGCATCATAAGCTTCCTCGTCGACGTCCATTCTTCCGCCGGCGTCCATTCCACCGCCCGTTTGCTCCAACGGTGGCGGAAGTGACATGGACGGAGCGGCTGCCGCTGAAGTCTTCTTCTTTGGTGGCATGTTGATGAAGGGAATGAAGATCTAGCTCGTGTGAACGCCAGATCAGGTTCACACAATCTCGACGCCCCCTACCTGGCGCGCCAAAGATGTCGGGGAAACTGATCCCCGAACACCTATGGGGCCGGAGGACCGAGCCCCTTTCGGTTCGGCGGGGGGCGGAGATCGCACGAAGAGCAGATCAAGGCGAAGCACACGAGCAGTTTACCCAGCTTCGGAGCTCTCCGGAGAGATAACACTCCTACTGCTGCTTGTTTGATTATCTGGTGTTCTTGCTCCAGAGAGAGAGCGTAGTGTTTTTCTGGGTTCCCAACCTAGTCGAACCCGTTGAAACTGTCCAACCGAACCCCCTCTACGTTGCGCATGGGCCCCCTTTTATACGCTAAAGGGGTCACCGACAGGTGGCAACGCAGAGAAGGGTACAAATGTAAAAAGTGAGGTGGTTGGTACAGTTACTTGTACAGTGCACCCTACCTAACCCTGACGGCAGGGGACAAGGGCATTGAATGCCCGTCTGAGTCGCCCAAACAGTGCAGAAAAGGACCGTTAGGGGCACCACCGTTCGCCATGATGGCGATCTTGTCAGCTTCGCATGCCACTGCGCACCGCTGGCTGCACAGCCTCCCGCCACGTGTGCCTAGAGAGGCCCCCAGAGCGACACGTTGGTGGATGCGCTAGAGCGTGGGCACAGAGTGGCCGCCTGCCGCGGCAAGCGCCTTGCTGCTGCTGTTATCTTGTCGGGTCCGGAAGCTTGTCGCTCACCGGGCCTCGAGGTACCTTGGTTGGTCTTCCCGGCAAGCTCCTCTTGCCGGGGCCTTGTTGCCTTGCCGGAGCGCGTGGCGCGTCGCGGCAAGTTCCTTGGAGTGCCTTGGTTGGCCTTCCCGGCAAGCTCCTCTTGCCGGGGCCTTGTCTCCTGAGCTTAAATACTTTGTTCTTCAATGGCTCCAAGGGAACCACGGAGGATCTTGGCGTTCTCTCGGCAAGCCTTGCCGCGGGGTGCTGCAACTGCCCGTGCACAAGTTCGGGGTACTAGGGTACCCCTATTCTAGTACACCGACACTCGGACACGTTATATCCGAAGAAGGAATATCAGTAGATCCCACTAAAGTTGATACTGTGACCAAGGGGGAAGCACCGACCACGTTTGGAGAGATACGGAGTTTTCTGGGACTTGTAGGATACTACCGGAGATTTATTGAAAATTTCTCGAAGATTGCAAAGCCTATGATGGAGCTGTTGAAGAAGGATACCAAGTTCATATGGAATGAGGAATGTGAGACTAGTTTCCAGGAGTTGAAGAAACATTTGGTTACTTCACCAGTGTTGATTTTGCCAGATCCGACCAAGGACTATGAGGTGTATTGCGACGCTTCACGTCGAGGACTTGGAAAAGTGCTTATGCAGGAAGGGAGAGTTGTTTGATATGCCTCAAGACAACTGAAACCTCACGAGTAGAGTTATTCTACGCACGATTTGGAATTAGCAGACGTAGTGCATGCATTGAAAACATGGAGACATTTCCTCATTGGAAACCACTGTGAGGTGTACACGGTCCATAAGAGTTTGAAATACATTTTCACACAGAAGGAGTTAAACCTCAGACAAAGGAGATGGTCGGAGCTCATCAAGGATTATGATATGAGATTGCATTACCATCCCGGAAAGGCTAATGTAGTAGCTGACGCATTAAGCCATAAGGGCCATGTCAATACATTAATGACGGGAGAAATACCAAGGGAGTTAGCAGAAAATCTTCGTGAACTATGTTTGGAAATAGTTCCGAGAGGCTATGTAGCAGCATTGGAGATTCAGTCAACTTTAATGGATAGAATCAGAGAAGCTCAGAAGACTGACAAGGAGATTGCCTCTATAAAGGAGAAAATAACCGAAGGAAAGGCTAAAGGATTTCGTGAAGATGAGCACGACACCCTATGGTTTGAAGACCGTGTTTACGTGCCCAATGACCCAGAGATTAGGAAGCTAATTCTGCAAGAGGCACACGATTCACCATATTCGATTCACCCAGGAAATACCAAGATGTATTTGAATTTGAAAGATATTTTCTGGTGGACCAGAATGAAGAAGGATATTGCGGAGTATGTAGCAGTTTGTGATGTGTGTCAGAGAGTAATGGCAGAGCATCAGAAGCCAGCAGGATTGTTACAACCATTGTCGATACCCGAATGGAAGTGTGATAAGTTAGGCATGTATTTTATCACGGGATTACCCAGGACTCGTTCAGGTTATGACTCGATTTGGGTTGTAGTCGATCAGTTGACGAAAGTAGCTCACTTCATCCCGGTAAAGACCACTTACACCAGTGCTAAGTTGGCAAAGATATACATGACCAGGATCGTATGTCTACATGGAGTTCCGAGGAGTATCGTATCGGATAGAGGAACCCAGTTTACCTCCAAGTTCTGGAAGCAGTTGCACGAAACTTTGGGTACTAGGCTAGAATTCAGTACAGCTTTGCATCCATAGACAGATGGACAGACCGAGAGAGTCAATCCGATTTTGGAGGATATGCTGAGAGCTTGTGCGCTAGATTATGGATCTAGTTGGGACGACAATTTGCCATATGCAGAGTTCTCTTACAACAACAGTTACCAAACCAGTTTAAAGATGGCCCCTTTCGAAGCTTTGTACGGAAGGAGTTGCAGGAAACCGTTGTCGTGGGACGAATTTGGAGAACGCCAGTTGTTTGGACCTGATTTGATTAAAGAGTCTGAATAGAAGGTGAAATTGATTCGCGATAGGCTCAAGGTAGCTTAGTCCAGACAGAAGAGTTATCCAGATTCTAAATGCAAGGAGACTATTTACGAAGTTGGAGATAGAGCTTATCTTCGAGTATCCCCACTTTGGGGAACAAAGCATTTTGGGGTTAAAGGAAAGTTAGCGCCACGATTTGTAGGACCATATCGAGTTTTGGAGCGTAAGGGAGAAGTGGCCTACAAGTTGGAATTGCCCGAAGGATTGTCAGGAGTTCATGATGTGTTCCACGTTTCTCAGTTGAAGAAGTGTCACGCGGAGATGGCTGACATACCCTTGAGAGACACAATGCCATTGGAAACAATTCAGTTGGATAACGATTTGACCTACAAGGAGAAACCAATTAAGATTCTCGAGTTTGCCAGCCGAGTCACTCGCAGCAAGGTTATTAAGTTTTGCAAAGTTCAGTGGAGCCACCACATAGAGGATGAAGCCACCTAGGAACGAGAGGAAGATTTGCTCAAGGACAACCCTCACCTATTTTCTAGCCAACCCGAATCTCGAGGGCGAGATTCATCTTAAGGGGGGTAGGTTTGTAACATCCCAAATTTTCAATTTGGAATGTTATACATTAGATCATAATTGCATATCATATTTTGTTTTGCTTTTGGTTTGATCCTAGAAATTTCTACGCAACTCAAGGACCCACAGGAGAGAGTTGGGAAATTCTTTATTTTCATATTTGAGTTTTCTCAAATTTTGAGAATAGGATCATTTGATTTTTATTATTTTATCATCAATTATTTCTATTACAAAAATATGAGAGAGGGAATAAAATGACTTTCCCAAAATAAAGAAATATTGAGGAATTAATAATAAAATCAAATAAGATTTTATTTCGTAGTTTTTTGTTATTTTATTTGAATTTAGGAAAAATGTGCATTTTTGAGAATTGCATTTAGGCCCCAAATAAATGTTCACCTTGTGCGGCTTGATTTTAGAAGCCCGGGAATATTTATTTCGGGAATTTTGGAGTCCGTTCAGTATTTCTTTTTATTTTTCTTCTGCGTGTAATTATTAAAAAAAACCGACCTACGGGCCGTGTCCGACCGGGACTCCGGCCCGCCAAGGCTTTATAAGCCGGGGGGAGCCAGCCCGAGGCCCAGCCGCCGCCCCGAAACCTTAGCCGCCCCGCCACCGCCGACGACGGCGCCGCCCGCCGCCACCGCTGACCCGCCGCCGAGGTCGCCTCGAAAACCCCGCTGTTTATTTTTTATTTTTTTCGAAAAACCATTCGGTTTTTCCGTCGGTTTTTCGTAGGTTTTTTTAGTTTCGGTTTTTTTAAATAGATCGGTTTTTATGATTTATTTGAGTAGCGAGTGTTCGTCCGTTCGTTCGTTCTAGCGAACATTCATCGTTTTTCTTTTTCTTGGATTAAATGCGCGATTTTTCTGATCGCGATTTCTGATCCGATTTTATTTTTAGTATAACTTTTCGCTCGTTTATCAGAATCAGGCGATTCAAGCGCCTGGAGTTTCGTCTCGAAACCCTCTATCCATTTAACAACCTTAAACAAGTTGTTGCTACTGTAAAATTTGACTTAGATCCAGATTAGTAGAACGAAGTTGTTTTCTTTCGCCGTTTGACTTTCGTTGCTTCGTTCGATTTGATTCTTTTTGCAAACCGGAGTTCTTAAGTTGAACCTTCTAGTTAGATCTCTTATTCGAGTTTTACCCGTGCATTAGATGAGTACTTATTGTGTGCTTGTTTGTTTGCGATAGAGTACCCAGACTGCGCCGCTTGTTACTTCGAATCGCTAGGTTTCCCGGATCATCAGCAAGGCAAGTAACACTTTGATCATACCTTTTCTACTACCCAGTTTTACTGCATTAGATCAATCCTCCAACATTGCATGATTAGGATCTAATTAAATTGTGGGATGGTAAGTAGTTGAGGTAGTACCTATTACCTGTTTATTTTCAAACCTTTGGGAGTTACTTCTACGTTTGCTTATTATGCCATGCTATGCTAGTAGACGTGGATTGGGTGAGTGATATCCATGACATATGTGAGTATGTTAATTAATGGTTCATCTAAGGTGGCAACTTAAACACACATCTGGGTGGATTGAGGCACCTGGGTAATCCAGGATTTGCCTATTTTCTTTTGGACCGCCACCCAGGCTCAAAGGGATCATGAGATTATTCATACTAGAAACTTTCATGTGCAGCCACAAGCTATTATGGGCTCTAGCATAGTTGACTTAGTCATGCAAACTCTTACATCGGTAGACTAGCAGATGCAGGGGATGTAGGTGGTACGGTCTACCCGATCGTAAGGTGCTAGCGCTTCTGAAAGACTATGTCTCGGTCATCCGTTTCTCAAACACCATGTAGTGTGAGAAACCAAACAGAGGCGATCGAGTCTTGTGGGGAAAAGTGCACAAACCTCTGCAGAGTGTATAAACTAATCATGGTTAGCCATGTCCCCGGTTATGGACGTTTTGAGTATCCAGTACCTGGATTATCATGTGAATCTCAACATGTTACTCTAAATTAATTTTGTTGGGTTTTTGATAATGATGATGTTTATTTGGGATTGAGGATGCTGTCAACCATTCTTAATGTTTAACAACTACCATGATAGTTAAATAAATTTATTCCTTTGTAGTAGGGAAAAATTGGCTTTACGCAAACCTGTAAACATAGAGCTTTCCACCAGCCAAATATGCATATAGTATAGCTATTTCATTCCATTACTCTCTATGTGTTACCTTGCTAGCATATTCCATGTGCTGACCCGTTCCGGGCTGCAACGTTAATGTTGCAGACTTTTCAGATGATGATTAAGGAGTTTTAGGTCGTGGTTCTATACTCAGTGATGCCGTTGGAGTTGATGGACTCACTTATCTTCCAAGCCTTCCGCTGTTATCATTATTAGATGGCCTTAAGCCATATTTATTGTAATAAGTTCTCTATGGAGACACTCAATGTAATAAGTGTGTGATTGCTACTCTGTTATAAATCCTCCGAGTACTGTGTGGTGTCAACATTACTGATCCAGGGATGACACTGGAGCACAGAGATCAGACCGTTTGAGGTCTGGTCGCTACAGAGAGCATCCCATCCTCCGAGGACTTTGAGAAAAAATCATCAAGTGAGGAAAAACCCAAAACCCCAAACCAAACACCTACAAACCAAAAGTGATTGAGCATCACTGAAGAGATTGTTCCTGTGTGGAACCTACGCTTGTTACCTTTGAGGACTTTGCATCCTCCAGACGGTTAGGCGTCATGGTCTAGAGCATCCAAGAGGAAATTGTGGATCGCAGGGTGACCGAGTTTGTGAAGGTTTGGAAGTCACCTGAAAACTTACCACGAGTAATTGGACGAGATCTGTGTGACCTTAGTTCAAGGAGAACACAGTGAGGACCGTGTGTCCGAGACAGTGTGTCCTCAGGTTTAAATACCTAGCCGCTATAACCAAACGTACAACTGTCACAACACTTGGAACTGGTCTGCCAAATCATTGTCTGCACCAAGCTAACTGGTTCTATTTCCTCAACCCTTCCATTTCCTCATTACTGTGTTGTGAGCTTGTTCATACCTGTTTGAATACTTTGACTGAAGACTTTCTCAATTTCCACAGTTCATTTTCTCCAGTCTGTTTGTCTTCATCCTGTTTTATCCTGTGCTTACGCTTTCTGTACTATGTGTCTGATTTCATTTCATCATGATATCCATGTTTATGTTATGTCATGTATGCATTTGAGTACTTATTCCGCTGCAAGTAGTTCTTCACTCAGGAATTTCCTCACCCTGAAATTCCTAGTGAAGAATTCATAAAAATCGCCTATTCACCCCCCTCTAGTCGACTTAATGCATTTTCAACAGTCCTCAAAGGTAACAAGCGTCGGTTCCACACAGGAACAATCACTTCAGTGATGCTCAATCACTTTGGGTTTGTAGGTGTTTGGGTTTGGGTTTTCCTGACTTGACGATTTTTGCTCAAAGTCCTCGGAGGATAGGATGCTCTAAATGACATGTGTCAGCTCTCTCGGAGCAGCCAACCAGCTAGTGGTTGTAGGGGGCAGCTATTTATAACCTAGGGAGCAGCCTGACATGATAAGACATAAATGCCCTTCAATGATATGACTGTTAGGTGGGTAGATATTTTGGGACAGCTGGCTCGTAGCACAACAACGGTCGGAAATTTGTCTATCAAATTCCTTAGGGCTATCATGTTCCTCACTTGTAGGCAATCCGCACTAGCAAATTCCTAACTCCTCAGTCAGAACAAAGTCCTTAGAGAACAGAAGATCTTCATCTCTGTCACTGAAGAAATTGACTGAACTGTATGAGATTTCCAATGGCTTCACTCGAAAGGATTGGGTAGGTGTAGGATTTTGATATAAGCATCACTTGGAAACTTTTCCTTAGTTTTACCTCGACCCCCGTTAACAGTATGGTGTTTCCTATGACTCAAGAAAGAGATAAACGAAACTACGAAAACAAAAGTCTTCACGCTTCATAATCCTCGCATGAATATAAAGTCTTCAGGATCACACCAATTTCTTCACTTTCAAAGTCTTCAGAAAGCCAAAGTCTTCAGTTGAAGACATTCATTTTTAGGGATCGACTTTCTCTGTAAATATCAAACTCCTCATAGACTTATAGACCTGCATGCACTCATAAACGCATTAGTCCCTTAACCTATAAGTCTTCAATACACGAAAATCACTAAGGGGCACTAGATGCACTTACAAAGGTCGAAGAGAACCTTGAAGATTCGCATTCATCACTCAAAAGTTGTACCATACCTGAATGTTGATTATTATTTTTTCATGTGCAGGGCATGGTTCTCTCCGCTGGTTCTACTCTTGGTTGAACAAGCCCATAATCCATGTTACAACATAGGTAGAATTATTATTTTTTACAAGACAGCTAGAACCATTTTACTTTTGCCTCCTCAGTTTATTCTTTGATAAGCACACCATTTCATGATTCATGTTGTAAAAATTTAGTGGTCTTGGACTAGATAGTTCTGTTATAAAGGTAACTATTATTAGCACCTGACCACTTGCTTGCATATGATTGGAACTACTATCATTAGCAAATTCATTACAAATTATTGTCATGCATTACGAATTATTATTTTTGAAGGAGGAAATAGCTTGAATATTGTCCCCTATCTAGCTGCCGCCTGACCCCTCCCCCTCCCCCTCGCGCCGCCTCCCACCGAGCGGCGCCAGGGGCCCCGAAACCCTAGCACCGCCAACACCCTCTTGCTGCCTCCTCCTGCCGCTGCTGCCGCCGGTGTGGGCCGCCGTGGCGGCGGGCCCGGTGCCAAAGGTTTCTAGGCGGGTGGATGTGGCGGATCCCATCTAAGACGGCGGGGCGGCTCCTCTCGTGCGATATAACGGCAGTGGCTCGGATGACGAATCCAGGCTGTGCGGCGGGGGCCGGAGCACCATTGCCGGCAGAGCGGCGGCCCTGCATGGATGGCAGCGGTGGCAGCGCCCCATCTGGCGGGGTGGGATGTTCTGGTCGTGATGGTGCTGGCGCTCTCTGTGGATCCAATGCCCCATTTGGATCCGTCATGGGGAGGCTTTCCGCCGACCGGCGGCGTGTGGAGGGACCGGTAAGGAGATGCCGAATCTCCGCCGGAGTGCGGACGGCGATATACGTCTTCGTGGCGAGGTTCCGCTCGGTTCCAGCCAGCTGCGAGGTCGGGAAGACGTGGCTTCTGGTGAAAATCGTGCCTGACTGCTGTCTTGGCAGACGATGGCGGCGTCTCAGACGTTGTTCCCTTCTAGAGGCATCATCATTGCAGGTCACAACAACCTGATCGGGAAGTTCCAGGGGAAACCCTAGATCTGGGTTTACCGGATCGAACGATGAAGGTGCCTTCGGTATCGTTCTCCCTCATGGGGGCATCATTTTGGAGCAAGTGCTGGTTGGAGGGGACAAGAGGAGGAGTGGTGTTTCATATGGTCCATTGATGTCGGCGGATCTCGGCGGCGTGGCACAGTGTAGACTCGGCGCCTGATGTGCGGAGATGGACTCGCGCAGGAGGGTGACGCTGTCTGGCGTTGTGGTGGCGTCGGCGGCAGCTAGACCGGGCAAGGTTGATGCAGCAGTACCACTCTGAAGATGGATTGGTGGCAAGTAGCTGCGGCGGCCGCATACCCGACAGGCGTCCTGGTTGAGAAGCACGCCGGACTGGTTGGTGCCCATACCCGGCAGGCGTCCTAGTTGGGACCTCAAGTCTTAGATGTTAGGTTTGGCTGCGAGGTCTGTTTGGTATTAGGCCCAGATTTTCAGTGCCCCTACATCAACTAGATAGGGATAGCGACAGATGTTGCTTAGTTGGTGGATTTAGGCTTATTGTTGTATGACTCTGTAAGGTCTTGTGTCAATAATTAATAAAATGGCCGTATGCATCGTCCAGATGCAGAGGCTGGGGGTCATCCTCCTTCTCTAAAAAAACAAAAACAACTGGAACGAACATATGAGGTTAATTATATTTCCAAGATGTTACTTACTGATCAAAAATACCGACACACTAAATGCTTAACTGGCAAGTACATGTTGCACATATTCTTATATATTATACTTTAGCATTTGCGGCTAATAGTTTGAGTGTCTGTATGACATATTTTATGCTTCACTAAGTATCTCTCAGCGATTTGAAATCTGATAAATTTCCCTAAAAGAATCAAAATCACATGAATATGCTGGTACTAATTTACTTATTTTATATTCTGCTTATCTTGAGGCAAGTATCTAATTTTACTCTAGCAATAGCGTGCACATAGGTATATGGGAACTTACACGTGCACACACATGCACTGAGACTCAATTACATTAGAATATGTCTACATTTTTATTTACCTAGCTTCAAAGATGTAGCAAAGACAGGTAAGTAATAGCCATGGAAATTTTTAGCTGTGATGAAATTAGGTAAGTATCAAAGGCGAGATGTACTTTGTACTAGGTTTCTGACCATATTAAGTAAGAGAAAAAGATTGAGTTATAAATCCATTATTGCGTAACGTTATAGATGAGCTACTGTATTTGTGATAAGTAGGTACATCTGCAGTCAATAATCCTATACCACATGATGCTCAGTACATCACCGTTTAGTTCATTCTTATTTTTTCTATTACTCTACGGAAGAATAAACAGTCCCTAATGGATCCCTATTTTATTCACCTCTTCACAGACTAGCCGATAATGGATTTTGTGTGCTCCAAAGGCAATTGGTTGGGTTCTGTTTAATCTCTACCATTAAAAGGGGATTGAATGTCGTTGTGATGGTTCAACCTTGTACTGATTCCCTCGCATGATTCGTCGATCTTAATCAAACGTCCATGCAAAACCATCGTACCATCCACACACCATCCGTGAAAAAACAAGTCACACATCCCGCGAACCTAGCATGAGCGCATGTTCGCCCCATGCTCACGGTCACCCCCATGTGGCCCCGACTTGCATCGCTGCTCCCCGATGCCACCATGGCCTATCGATTCCCATCGGTGCTGGCAAACCGTCATGTATAGGATCGAGAGTATGTCTAGAGGGGGGGGGGTGATTAGACTACTTGACCAAATAAAAACCTAGCCTTTTCCCAATTTTAAGTCTTGGTAGATTTTAGCAACTTAGCACAAGTCAAGCAATCAATCTACACATGCAAGTATAAGAGTATAGTGGTAGAAAGTAAATAATTGCATATGAAGGTAAAGGGGAGGAGTTTAGAGGGAGCAAACGCAATGTAGACATGGAGATTTTTGGCGTCGTTCCAATAGGTGGTGCTATCGTCCATCCACGTTGATGGAGACTTCAACCCACGAAGGGTTACGGCTGCGTGAGTCCACGGAGGGCTCCACCCACGAAGGGTCCACGAAGAAGCAACCTTGTCTATCCCACCATGGCCATCACCCACAAAGGACTTGCCTCAATTGGGTAGATCTTCACAAATAGGCGATCTCCTTGCCCTTACAAACTCCTTGGTTCAACTCCACACTCTTGATGGAGGCTCCCAAGTGACACCTAACCAATCTAAGAGACACCACTCTCCAAAAGGTAA
The DNA here is from genome assembly GCF_002162155.2 of Triticum dicoccoides. Lineage (NCBI taxonomy): Eukaryota > Viridiplantae > Streptophyta > Magnoliopsida > Poales > Poaceae > Triticum > Triticum dicoccoides. The sequence goes on along the minus strand of NC_041392.1, from coordinate 332,735,689 downwards.
TAGATGGTGTGTTGATGATGAACTCCTTGCTCTTGTGCTTCAAATGATAGTTTCCCCAACACTCAACTCTCTCTCACACAAATTTAGATTTGGTGGAAAGATGATTTGAGTGGAAAGAAACTTGGGGAAGGCTAGAGATCAAGATTCTTGTGGTTGGAATGGAATATCTTGGTCTCAACACATGAGTAGGTGGTTCTCTCTCAGAAAATGTATGCTGGAAGTTTAGGCATGTTCTGATGGATCTCTCCATGAATGGAGGTTGGGTGGAGGGGTATATATAGCCTCCACACAAAATCTAACTGTTACACACAATTTACCAAACTCAATGGGACCGAATCACGAAACTCGATCAGACTGATTCGGTTCAAAATGTGAACGTTATGCTTTTCGGTGGGACCGATACGATCAACTTAGTGGGACAGATTTCATTAGGGTTAGGGTATAAGATAATATCGGTGAGACCGATCACATGAACTCGGTGGAACCAATTTCTGTAATAGACAAACAAAGAGTTGGTCATGCGAACTCGGTGGGACCAATCGCTCATCTCGGTTAGACCAAAACGTTACGAAGGGAAACAGAGAGTTTGCAATCCCTCTTGGTGAGACCGAGATCCATATCGGTGAGACTGAATTGACTAGGGTTTCTGGCTATGGCTATGTCAAATGAGCTCGGTACTGCTGGATAGATCAAATTGGTGGGGCTGAGTTTGAATTTTGCTTTGGGACATATGTGGATATGAGAACGTGGTTGAGGGCTTTTGGAGATGATAACTGTCATGCCAGGCACAAATCCGGTAGGACCGAACACAGTAGACAAAGCTCATTGGAGCTACGTCATGATATAGCGCAGTACAGAGGCGCCGCACACCCACTATGCTTCACAGACGAAGTAATGGATCATCAAATCCCCGAGGGTTTCAAACCCGTAAACATCGAATCATATGATGGCACAACAGATCCTACGGTATGGATCGAGGATTATCTCCTCCATATCCACATGGCCCGCGGCGATGATCTCCACGCCATCAAATATCTCCCACTCAAGCTTAAAGGACCAGCTCGGCATTGGATTAACAGCTTGCCAGTAGGATCAATCAGTTGTTGGGAGGACCTGGAAGCCACATTCCTCGACAATTTCTAGGGCACTTATGTGCGACCACCAGACGCCGATGACCTAAGCCACGTAATTCAGCAGCCAGAGGAATCGGCCAGGCAATTCTGGACACGGTTCCTAACAAAGAAAAATCAAATAGTCGACTGTTCGGACGCAGAGGCCCTAGCAGCCTTCAAGCACAATATCCGTGACGAGTGGCTTGCCCGGCACCTTGAACAGGAAAAGCCGAAATCTATGGCAGCACTCACGACTCTCATGACCCGCTTTTGCGCGGGAGAATATAGCTGGCTTGCTCGTAGCAACAATATGACCAAGAACCCTGGTAATTCGGATACCAGGGACAGTAGTGGCAGGTCGCATCGCAACAAGCAGAAGCGCCGCATTAACGACGACAATGCTGAGGATACGGCAGTTAATGCCGGATTTAGAGGCTATAAATCCAGTTAGCGGAAAAAGCCATTCAAAAGAAATCCTAGGGGCCCGTCCTGTTTGGACCGAATACTCGACCGCTTATGCCAGATACATGGCACCCCCGAAAAGCCGGCCAATCACACCAACAGGGATTGTTGGGTGTTCAAGCAGGAAGGCAAGTTAAATGCCGAAAATACCGACAAGGGGCTGCATAGCGATGACGACGAAGAGCCGCGGCCGCCGAACAACAGTGGACAGAAGGGTTTTCCCCCACAAGTGCGGACGGTGAACATGGTATACGCAACCCACATCCCCAAGAGGGAGCGGAAGCGCACGTTAAGGGACGTATGCGCGGTAGAGCCAGTCGCCCCAAAGTTCAACCCATGGTCCTCCTGCCCGGTCACCTTTGATCGAAGGGACCATCCCACTAGCACCCGTCATGGTGGATTCGCTGCATTGGTTTTAGACCCAATTATTGACGGATTTCATCTCACTAGAGTCCTTATGGATGGCGACAGCAGCCTGAACCTGCTTTACCGGGATACAGTGCAGAAAATAGGCATAGATCCCTCGAGGATTAAGCCCACCAAAACAACCTTTAAAGGCGTAATACCAGGTGTAGAGGCCAACCGTACAGGCTCAGTCACACTTGAAGTGGTCTTCGGATCTCCGGATAATTTCCGAAGCGAGGAGTTAATCTTCGACATAGTCCCATTCCACAGTGGCTATCACGCACTGCCTGGGCGAACCGCATTCGCCAAGTTCAATGCGGTACCGCACTACTCATACCTTAAGCTCAAGATGTCAGGCCCTCGAGGAGTAATTACGGTCAATGGAAACACCGAACGCTCCCTCCGAACGGAGGAGCGCACGGCGGCCCTTGCAGCGGAAGTACAAAGCAGCCTCGCCAGGCAGTTATCCAGTCCGGCCATTAAACGTCCGGACACCGTCAAGCGCGCTCAGACTAACCTACAACAAGACCGCCTGGCACGTTCCAAGCAGGCGTAGCAATGTGGCCCCAACCCCAGCCCTTGCAAAAATGCGACACCAGTGCTTCGCGTACATAACTACGCTCTAGAAATACCATGGGTACAGGGGGAGGGGCACCATCACGGCACGCCCGAAACACGGCTTAAACAGCACCAGGGGCTGCCGATTTTTTAATTTGCTCTTACTTTCAGGACTCCATTCTTCAGAAGGCCTGTTCGGTAGTTCAATTGCCGCACAAACAATGCAAGAACCAGGGAAGCAGACAAGCCATGCCGCATTACGTAAGCCCTAGGTGGTCTCTATCACGAGCAGTATACCTATTTCGCATACCATTCCGCAGCCTGCCCCTGGAACGGACATGTTAAATAGTCCAACCTTTTTCTTATCGCATTATTTGTATCGTTCTGCTTTGATCGCAGCCCTATTTAATAAACAATGCATAGCTTTTGTCTATTTTTGCATTACTCTTTTTTTACAAATATATGTTCCTTAACGACATGTTGCACCTGTACACTTTGGTATGGCCAAAATACGCCAGGGGCTTTAGTACCCCTCAATATGGTGTGAGAAGTCCGAACACTTTAATAAGTGCAGCACCCCGAACTTATAGCATTATATGCATCGGCTCCGAATCATGTCTTGGGTCAATAGTTGGGTTTGCCCGGCTCCTATGTTTTGGTGCCTTACGTTCCGCTATGTCGGCTAAGGTAGGACTAGGAGAACTACTGCGATTGTGCCCCAGTTGAGCTGGGTCGAGCACCTCAGTAGAGAAAGGTAAAACTAACTGTCATGATGAAGCGAGAGCTGGTCGCTGTTCAAGAGGTTTTTCGAGGCCCTAAAGACTTATGCCGCTTAGAGCGAGGAGTCGGCTCTGTCCGGCCAAGGCGTGGATAGCGCCCCAAACTCGGTCTTCCGAATACCAGGGGCTTCACCGAAATTTAAAATTATAGAATTCTATGGCTAAGTGAGAGTGTTCACGCATTATAGTCCGATTGCCTTGTTCATTGTGCTGAGCGCCTCCCTCGAAGGACCCAAACATGGGAAAAAGAGCGCTCAGGTTTATCCCCGAACACCCTAACACTAGCGGCACGGGGGCAGAAGCCGATGACTCGCCACCTCTCAGAATTAATAAAGAGCCGCACAGAAGGTAATATTTTAAATTCCAACAGCATTGCTTAGCGCATATGAACAAGTCTTCAGCGCACAGGACAAAACGAGCGAGTTTTACTCAAAAATTACATCCCTGGAACATTCATTCGCCATAAGGCGGGCACCCTTCAGAACATCCTTATAATAATTCTTGGGCTTGCGATGCTCTTTCCCCAGCGGTGGCCCGTCCTTCACAAGCTTCTCAGCATCCAGCTTGCCCCAGTGCACCTTAGCACGGGCAAGGGCCCTACGGGCACCTTTCAATGCAGACGGAGTGCTTGATGACTTCGAGCCTTGGACAGGCCCCCACCAGCCGCCGCACCAGCCCGAAATAGCTCCCAAGCAGAGCATCTCCAGGCCACAACCGAACTATGAGGCCCTTCATGGCCTGTTCGGCCGCCTTGTGGAGTTCGACCAGTTGCTTCAGCAGGTCGCTCAGGGGCCCGGGGTATCCGGCCTCAGCATACTGAGACCAAAACACCTTCTCTGTCGAGCTTCCCTCCTCGGCTCGATAGAATGCGGCGGCATCGGACACGCAACGGGGAAGATCTGCGAATGCTCCTAGAGAGCTCCGGATTCGGGTAAGTAACAAGTAACGCATGTTTATGTGTTTGCTTTGCATAAAGAATGCCTTACCCGCCACTTTCTTTTTCACCGCATCCAACTCCTGGAGGGTCTTCTGGGATTCGGCCTTGGCAAACTTGGCATTTTCAATAGCCACCGCGAGCTCGGACGCTTGCGTCTTTGAGTCAAGCTCCAAAGTCTCATGTTTTTTCATGAGAGCCTGGAGCTCTTGCCGCACCTTGCCAACCTGGGCCTCATACTTATCCCGCTCGGTGCGCTCCGTGGCCGCCCTCTTCTCGGCCTCGAACAACGCTTGCTTAAGGGTTGCCACCTCAGACGTGGCCCCTACAATATCCATGATAATCCTATCATTTTTTGCAATTGCACTTTATATATATATATATATATATATATATTTAAACAAGGTATTTCTTACCTTCCTTGTCCTCGAGCTGCTTCTTGGCACGCCCGAGGTCTTGCTCGGACTGCTCGAGGTTCTGCTTTAGCGTGTCCACTTCCGCAGTCAGTGCGGCGGACGCTAGCAGAGAAGCCTGCATACGCATATTGACTCCTTTTTGTTAGACTCCTGTGAATTTTATTTGATCCTCTATTCGGCTTTTCTTCCCGAACACCAAACACAGCATCAGGGGCTACTGTCTATGTAGTAATATTATTTACACATTCTTTACTTACCTCAAAGCCTGTTAAAAGGCTAGCACAAGCTTCAGTCAGTCCGCTCTTGGCGGACTGAACCTTCTGGACCACCGCACTCATAATGGTGCGGTGCTCCTCGTCGATGCAGGCGCCTTTGAGCACCTCCAACAGATTGTCCGGCGCCTCCAGTTGGACGGGGGTCACCGGCACGGTGGGCTTGCTCCTCTTGGAAGGAGGTCGCCCGCCGGACTCTGGAACCTTTGAAGGTTCCAGAGCGGCGTCCGGCCTAGAGCCGGACTTGGATCCCTGGGGGGGTTTATCCCCTTTACTCCTGGAGACTGGGAGGTTGCCTTGCGGCGCCTCTAGGACTACCTCCTCCTGGCTTGGAACCTATTGGGACAACACTTCGGCATCGTCCGTAGGGCGGGGGGAGGTAGCCGTCGGAAGCGAATTCACATCCGACGAGTCCAGTGAACCGCTCGATGACGCATCGAGTCGGTCTTTGGGTGGGCTGCATAATCATATTCGACATAAGGGAAAGCTATGCAATAAAGGAATACTATGAATTACTCTGGTATCCGGATACATACGATTTCACCAGGGGCTTGGCCCAGAGAGGCCACTCCTCTCCGCCGTCGTCGGCGTTGGTGGAGTAGTCCGGAGGAAGGGTTTTCCCCTTCTTGGACCCTTTGGCCTCCCTAGTGAGGGCGTCCTTCCTTTTCTTCTCTCCCCCCGCTGGAGGGGGAGAGGTCTCTTCTTCCTCCTCCTCGTCTTCACGGGAGGAATGTGCCTTGGAGCTGTCGGATGATGAACCCGACACGTCCTGGCGCCGGGCACTTTTTCGAGTCCCGGTGGCCTTCTTCGTGGCCTTCTTCTCCGGCACCACATAGGGTGTCGGAACCAGCAGCTTCGCCAAGCGGGCATCGGCTGGGTCTTCAGGCAAAGGAGCCGGACAGTCGATCTGTCCGGACTTCGCCTGCCAATCCTGTCAAAGGTAAGGGAGCTTAGATCCCGCATAGAGTTAAAATATGAAAAACTAATACCCTGTAAAAGGTACAAACAACTTACCGCACTAGCTTGACGCTGCGCGCTGAATCCGCGATCCTCGGTAGCGGATGCAGGAGCCTCGACGCCCTTATAAAGCACCTTCCAGGCATCTTCGTACGTCGTGTCGAAGAGCCTGCTCAGAGTTCGGTGCTGCGCCGGGTTGAACTCCCACAGATTGAAGGCCCGTTGTTGACACGGGAGGATCCGGTGGATGAGCATAACCTGGACTACGTTGACAAGCTTGAGCTGCTTCTTCCCCAGGGTTTGGATGCATGTTTGCAGTCCAGTCACCTCTCCTTTGCTGCCCCACGACAGGCCCGTCTCTTTCCAGGACGTGAGCCGCGTTGGGGGTCCGGACCGGAACTCGGGTGATGCGACCCACTCCGGGTCGCGCGGCTCGGTGATGTAAAACCACCCCGATTGCCACCTCTTTAGGGTCTCCACAAAGGAGCCCTCAAGCCATAAGACGTTGGGCATCTTGCCCACCATGGCACCTCCGCACTCCGCCTGGTTGCCGCGCACCACCTTCAGCTTGACATTGAAAGTCTTGAGCCATAGGCCGAAATGGGGGCGGATGTGGAGGAAAGCCTCGCACACGACGATAAACGCCGAGATGTTAAGGATGAAGTTCGGGGCCAGATCATGGAAATCCAGGCCGTAGTAGAACATGAGTCCCCGGACGAATGGGTAGATAGGAAAGCCCAGTCCGCGGAGGAAGTGGGGAAGGAACACTACCCTCTCATGGGGCCTTGGGGTGGTGAGGAGCTGCCCCTCTTCGGGAAGCTGGTACGCGATGTCGTTAGACAAGTATCCGGCCTTCCTCAGTTTTTTGATGTGTCCCTCCGTGATGGAGGAGACCATCCACTTGCCTCCCGCTCCGGACATGGCTGGAGAAGGTTGAGGTGGGGAGTGCGGACTTGGGCGCTGGAGCTCGAGTGCGCGAAAATGGATAGGCAAAGGAGGAAGAAGGCGTAGGTGAAAAGGTGGATCCTTATCCCCTTATATGGGTGGACGCAACTACGTGTCGCCACCAGCCTAGTAAAACTCGCTTATCTCCAAGCGCCATAATCAATGGCGCAGTTGGGTTACCCACGCCCGTATTGATGAGAATCCCGGAATAAGGGGACACGATCTCTGCTTCAACGAGATGTGCCAAGGAAACCGCCTCGCATGACACGCTGAGGTGGGACAATAAAACGATTCGAATAAAGGCTTGGCCGTGGTGCGATGTCACACTACGGAATACGTCAGCAGATTAGATTTCTGTAAATATTATTCTCTCTATGGCAATATGTGGAAACTTATTTTGCAGAGCTGGACACTATCTTTGTGTTCAAAATCTTCTATGAAGTACTTGGAGGAGGAACCCGCCTTGCAATGCCGAAGACAATCTGCGCGCCGGACTCGCCGTCATTGAAGCCTGGTTCAGGGGCTACTAAGGGAGTCCTGGATTAGGGGGTGTCCGGATGGCCGGACTATACCTTCAGCCGGATTCCTTGACTATGAAGATACAAGATTGAAGACTTTGTCCCATGTCTGGAAGGGAGTTTCCTTGCCGTGGAAGGCAAGCTTGGCGATACGGATATGTAGATCTCCTACCATTGTAACCAACTCTATGTAACCCTAACCCTCTCTGGTGTCTATATAAACTGGAGGGTTTTAGTCCGTAGGACAACATGTAGAACAACAATCATACCATAGGCTAGCTTATAGGGTTTAGCCTCTCTGATCTCGTGGTAGATCTACTCTTGTACTACCCATATCATCAATATTAATCAAGCAGGACGTAGGGTTTTACCTCCATCAAGAGGGCCCGAACCTGGGTAAAACTACGTGTCCCTTGCCTCCTGTTACCATCCGGCCTAGACGCACAGTTCGGGACCCCCTACCCGAGATCCGCCGGTTTTGACACCAACACCCCTCTCCTCCGGTGGCGTCGGAACGCCGCCGTGGCCATCATCATCATCACCGCGATCTTCACCAACATCTCCATCACCTTCCCCCTCTATCTACAGTGGTCCACTCTCCCGCAACCCGATGTACCCTCTACTTGAACATGGTGCTTTATGCTTCATATTATTATCCAATGATGTGTTGCCATCCTATGATGTCTGAGTAGATTTTCGTTGTCCTATCGGTGGTTGATGAATTGCTATGATTGATTTAATTTGCTTGTGGTTATGTTGCTGTCCTTTGGTGCCCATCATATGATTGCACGCATGGATCACACCCTAGGGTTAGTTGTATGTTGAAAGGACTATGTATTGGAGGGCAAGAGTGACAGAAGCTTCAACCTAGCATAGAAATTGATGCATACAGGATCGAAGGGGGACCAATATATCTTAATGCTATGGTTGGGTTTTACCTTAATGAACATTAGTAGTTGTGGATGCTTGCTAATAGCTCAAATCATAAGTGCATAGAATTCCAAGTCAGGGATGACATGCTAGCAGTGGCCTCTCCCACATAATAGTTGCTATCAGTTTAGTAAAGTAGTCAATTGCTTAAGGGACAATTTCGCCACGCCTACCATCACTTTTCCACACTCGCTATATTTACTTTATTGCTTCTTTACTTACAACAGCCCCTACTTTTTATTTACTTGCTCTTTATTATCTTGCAAACCTATCCAACAATACCTACAAAGTACTTCTAGTTTCATACTTGTTCTAGGTAAAGCGAACGTCAAGCGTGCGTAGAGTTGTATCGGTGGTCGATAGAACTTGAGGGAATATTTGTTCTACCTTTAGCTCCTCGTTGGGTTCGACACTCTTACTTATCGAAAACTGTTGCGATCCCCTATACTTGTGGGTTATCAAGACCTTTTTCTGACGCCGTTGCCGGGGAGCAATAGCATGGGGTGAATATTCTCGTGTGTGCTTGTTTGCTTTATCACTAAGTAATTTTTATTTGCTGTTCTTAGTTGTTTTCTATCTTTAGTTATGGGTAGAAAACGCAAAATACCAAAAAAATTAGTTGTACCTACTGAACCAATGGTTGAAGAACCAATCAAAATCTATCACACTGCTGAAGCCTATTACTTGGATCATCTTCGATCCCTATGTGCTCGTGCTGAAACCCCAACTAGCTTAGTTGAGGGCAAATCCTTAGATGAGCATGCTTGTTATGTGCGACACCGTATATCTGAAAAAGGGAAACTATTATGGAGTCAAATTCAACGTTTGCAATGCTATGCTTGGAATTTATGTGAAATATATGATTTTACTTGTTGTTCTGAAAACCCTAAGAAGCACCTTCCCTATCAATGTGAGTTTAGTAATAATGGAATCATATCTTCGTATGCTAAGGGTGTTTATAATTACTATGATGTTCAACAAATTGAAGAATTTGTTGCTTTTAAGGGTACTTCTGAAATTTCTTCTTTGATTGAAAAGTATGATGCTACTCTTCACAAATCTGAAAATTTTCCCATACTTGAATATTGTTATGGGAATTATGATTCTAATGCTTATGTTAAACTATATATTGAAGACTACTCCACTGTCCAAGAAGAGGCTAATATTTTGCAGGAGTCTATGGAAGAAGAAATTGATGAAACTGTGAGCTCATTGGATGAAAAAGATGAGGAGGAGAGCGAAGAACAAAAGGAGGAAGAGCGGATTGATCACCCATGCCCACCTTCTAATGAGAGTAACTCTTCAACTCATACATTGTTTAATTCCGCTTCGTGCTTACCGAAGGATGATTGCTATGATGATTGTTATGATCCCATTGATTCTCTTGAAATATCCCTTTTTGATGATGATTGCAATGCTTGTGGCCAAGATGCCAATATGAATGATGCTTATGGAGATGAACTTGCTATAGTTCCTTATGTTAAACATGAAATTTTTGCTATTGCACCCACGCATGATAGTCCTATTATCTTTTTGAATTCTCCAAACTACACTATATTATAGAAGTTTGCACTTATTAAGGATTATACTGATGGGTTGCCTTTTACCATTACATATGATGATTTTGATGAGTATAATATGCATGTGCTTGCTTCTCCTACTTGCAATTATTATGAGAGAGGAACTATATCTCCACCTCTCTATGTTTCCAATATGATAGAATTGCAAGAAACTGTTTATACTATGCATTGGCCTTTACTAGGTGTGCATGAATGATTCTTTTATGACATGCCGATGCATAGGAAGAGAGTTAGACTTCGTCATTGCTTGATATATGTTGCTTTGTGCTCACTACTAAATTACAAATCATTGTTGATTCAAATTGACTTTGATATACCTTGAGATCCGGGTGGATTCACTACTTGAGCACTATATGCCTAGCTTAATGTCTTTAAAGAAAGCGCTGCCAGGGAGACAACCCAGAAGTTTTAGAGAGTCATTTATTTCTGTTGAGTGCTTTCATATAGTTTAAAAACAAAAAAATAAAGAGGGGAACCCAAAAAATTTTCAAAAAGGAAAGCGAAAGTGAGAAAGACAAGCATTGTTGAAGTGGGAGAGCTCCTTGAACTTTGTTCATGCTCATGACAACTTTGTGAATCTTGATCACACAAACTTTTCAACAAAAATAATTATCCCCTTGTACAATTCCATTGTATTATAAAAATAATGTGCCAAGGTTTGCCTTTAGGATGTTTACATTTGCTTGATAGTTTGTACGGTGCAGGACAGAAACTTTGGCTGTAGTGCGCGATTTTACATTTTTAGCTGGAACGTAAAATGGTTCTGATTCTTTTTGCACTGCCTTCCTATACAAATTGTTTATTTTTTCCTAATTTTTGTAGTAGAATTTTTCAAGTATCAGAAGTATGGTGAATGTTCAGATTATTACAGACCGTTCTGTTTTAGACAGATTCTGTTTTTGATGCATAGTTTGCTTGTTTTGATGAAACTATCGATTCATATTAGTGGATTAAGCCATGAAAAAGTTATATTAAAGTAGACACAATGCAAAAACAAAATATGAATTTGTTTGCAACAGTACTTAGAGAGTGATTTGCTTTATTATACTAACAGATCTTACTGAGTTTTCTGTTGGAGTTTTGTGTGGATGAAGTGTTCGATGATCGAGAAGGTCTCGATGTGAGAAGAAGGAAGAGATGAAAGAGCTCAAGATTGGGGATGCCCGAGGCACCCCAAGTAAATATTCAAGGAGACTCAAGCGTCTAAGCTTGGGGATGCTGGGGAGGCATCCCCTCTTTCTTCAACAAATATCGGTATGTTTTCGGATTTGTTTCGTTCATGCGATATGTGCAAGTCTTGGAGCGTCTTTTGCATTTAGGTTTTTCTTTTTCTTTTTATGCACCATGCTGGTATGAGATAGTCCTTGGTTGATTTATAAAATGCTCTTTGCACTTCACTTATATTCTTTGAGTATGGCTTTATAGAATGCTTCATGTGCTTCACTTATATCATTTGAAGTTTGGATTGCCTGTTTCTCTTCACTTAGACAACCGCCATTTGTAGAATGCTCTTTTGCTTCACTTATATTTGTTAGAGCACCGGCATATCTTTTGTAGAAAGAATTAAACTCTCTTGCTTCACTTATATCTATTTGGAGAGATGACATGAACTGGTCATTCACATGGTTAGTCATAAAATCCTACATAAAACTTGTAGATCACTGAATATGATATGTTTGACTCCTTGCAATAGTTTTGCGATATAAAGATGGTGATATTAGAGTCATGCTAGTGGGTAGTTGTGGATTGTAGAAATACTTGTGTTGAGGTTTGTGATTCCCGTAGCATGCACGTGTGGTGAACCGTTATGTGATGAAGTCGGAGCATGATTTATTTATTGATTGTCTTCCTTATGAGTGGCGGTCGGGGACGAGCGATGGTCTTTTCCTCCCAATCTATACCCCTAGGAGCATGCGCGTAGTACTTTGTTTTGATGACTAATAAATTTTTGCAATAAGTATGTGAGTTCTTTATGACTAATGTTGAGTCCATGGATTATACGCACTCTCACCCTTCCACCATTGCTAGCCTCTCTAGTACAGCGCAACTTTCGCCGGTACCACAAACCCACCATATACCTTCCTCAAAACAGCCACCATACCTACCTACCATGGCATTTCCATAGCCTTTCCGAGATATATTGCCATGCAACTTTCATCATCATCATATACAAGACTTGAGCATTTATTGTCATATTGCTTTGCATGATCGTAAGATAGCTAGCATGATGTTTTCATGGCTTGTCCGTTTTTTGATGTCATTGCTACGCTAGATCATTGCACATCCCGGTACACCACCGGAGGCATTCATATAGAGTCATATCTTTGTTCTAGATATCGAGTTGCAATATCGAGTTGTAAGTAAATAAAAGTGTGATGATCATCATTATTAGAGCATTGCCCCAGTGAGGAAAGGATGATGGAGACTATGATTCCCCCATAAGTCGGGATGAGACTCCGGACTTTACAAAAAAATAAAAGAGGCCAAAGAAGCCCAAATAAAAAAAGGAGGCCAAAGAAGCCCACCAAAAAAAATAAAAAAAATGAAAAAATGAGAGAAAAAGAGAGAAGGGGCAGTGCTACTATCCTTTTTCCACACTTGTGCTTCAAAGTAGCACCATGTTCTTCATATAGAGAGTCTCTTGAGTTATCACTTTCATATACTAGTGGGAATTTTAATTATAGAACTTGGCTTGTATATTCCGATAATGGGCTTCCTCAAATGCCCGAGGTCTTCATGAGCAAGCAAGTTGGATGCACACCCACCTAGTTTCAGTTAGAGGTTTCATGCACTTATAACTCTAGTGCATCCGTTGCATGGCAATCCCTACTCACTCACATTGATATCTATTGATGGGCATCTCCATAGCCCGTTGATACGCCTAGTTGATGTGAGACTATCTTCTCCTTATTGTCTCCTCCACCATCATATTCTATTCCACCTATAGTGCTATGTCCATGGCTCAACCTCATGTATTGCGTGAAAGTTGAAAAGGTTTGAGAACGTCAAAAGTATGAAACAATTGCTTGGCTTGTCATCGGGGTTGTGCATGATTTGAATATTTTGTGTGGTGAAGATGGAGCATGGCCAGACTATATGATTTTGTAGGGATAACTTTCTTTGGCCATGTTATTTTGAAAATACATGATTGCTTTATTAGTATGCTTGAAGTATTATTGTCTTAATGTCAAAGGATAGACTATTGCTTTGAATCACTCGTGTCTTAATATTCAAGCCATGATTAGACATATGATCAAGATTATGCTAGGTAGCATTCCACATCAAAAATTATCTTTTTTATCATTTACCTACTCGAGGACGAGCAGGAATTAAGCTTGGGGATGCTGATACGTCTCCGTCGTATCTATAATTTTTTATTGTTCCATGCCAATATTATTCAACTTTCATATACTTTTTGGCAACTTTTTATACTATTTTTGGGACTAACATATTGATCAAGTGCCCAGTGCCAGTTCCCGTTTGTTGCATGTTTTTTGTTTCACAGAAAACCTATACCAAACGGAGTCCAAACGGAATAAAAACTGACGGATATTTATTTTGGAATATTTATGAATTTTGGGAAGTGGAATCATCGCAAGACAATGCGGGCGCGCCCAAGGGTGTTAGGCGCGCCCCTCACCCTCGTGGCCACCCCGTAAGGCGGTTGGATCCCTTCTTTCGCCGCAAGAAAGCTAATATCCGGATAGAGATCGTGTTAAAATTTCAGCCCAATCGGAGTTACGGATCTCCGGGAATATAAGAAACGGTGAAAGGGAAGAATCTGAGAACGCAGAAACAGAGAGAGACAAAGAGACAGATCCAATCACGGAGGGACACTCGCCCCTCCCATGCCATGGAGGCCATGGACCAGAGGGGAAACCCTTCTCCCGTCTAGGGAGGAGGTCAAGGAAGAACAGGAAGAAGGGGGCCCCTCTCCCCCTCTCCTCCGGTGGCGCCGGAACGCTGCCGTGGCCATCATCATCATCACCGCGATCTTCACCAACACCTCCTCCATCTTCACCAACATCTCCATCACCTTCCCCCCTCTATCTACAGTGGTCCACTCTCCCGCAACCCGATGTACCCTCTACTTGAACATGGTGCTTTATGCTTCATATTATTATCCAATGATGTGTTGCCATCCTATGATGTCTGAGTAGATTTTCGTTGTCCTATCGGTGGTTGATGAATTGCTATGATTGATTTAATTTGCTTGTGGTTATGTTGTTGTCCTTTGGTGCCCATCATATGATTGCGCGCGTGGATCACACCCTAGGGTTAGTTGTATGTTGAAAGGACTATGTATTGGAGGGGAAGAGTGACAGAAGCTTCAACCTAGCATAGAAATTGATGCATACGGGAGTGAAGGGGGACCGATATATCTTAATGCTATGGTTGGGTTTTACCTTAACGAACATTAGTAGTTGCGGATGCTTGCTAATAGTTCCAATCATAAGTGCATAGAATTCCAAGTCAGGGATGACATGCTAGTAGTGGCCTCTCCCACATAATACTTGCTATCGGTCTAGTAAAGTAGTCAATTTCTTAAGGGACAATTTCGCCACACCTACCATCACTTTTCCACACTCACTATATTTAATTTATTGCTTCTTTACTTACAACAGCCCCTACTTTTTATTTACTTGCTCTTTATTATCTTGCAAACCTATCCAACAACACCTACAAAGTACTTCTAGTTTCATACTTGTTCTAGGTAAAGCGAACGTCAAGCGTGCGTAGAGTTGTATCGGTGGTCGATATAACTTGAGGGAATATTTGTTCTACCTTTAGCTCCTCATTGGGTTCGACACTCTTACTTATCGAAAACTGTTGCGATCCCCTATACTTGTGGGTTATCATGCATCGACAAGGTGGTGGCAATCTTCGTGAAGGTGAACACCGATGCGAATGCCGAAGACGAAGAAATGAAAGACTTCTCCGTCAGAAAGGGCTATACCATATCATGCTATTATGAAGTACCTGAGCTGTTTATCCCTTATGATGCACCCTTTTTGATTGCATGGTAGTCGCTTTTTATTAGGGTGATCTCTCACTAAAATATCAAGTAGTTAGTGTTCTCCCAAGTGTAGCACCGTCACGACACCTATCTTTTTGGGGTGCGCCATGGATGAATGGGTACGAACAATTAGAGAAGTGTGAGGCGGGTGAGGTCAGACCTTGCAGCAAGATCAGTTGGTTGTCTTGAAGTTCATGGCAGGATCGTCCTAATCTCGGAACACACACATCGAAAGATGAGCAAGAGACACATAGAGATGTGATCGGCAAGTTGGCCTACAGATTAAAATTCCCGTTATGAGATGATGATTCTGTGGCGATGAATTGAAGTCTGGATCTTGTATCACTCAAAATTAATTACGAGAGATATTGATTTGAGTGGGAGAGCACTATTGAATTAACATGTTTAATTCTAAGTGCAATTAATTACGAACATTGTCTAAGTGTTTCTTGCAAAATAGTTGTAGAATAATGGCTCGCGTTTCCACCTTCCCTGTTAAAATTGAATAGCTGTTAAATATCTGGTTAAAACTTTACGATTGGTAACATAATGTGAGGATTGTCCTCAAAAGTGTCGAGAAGGACTTTGTCCTATTGCATGCTTTCCGTATCCTCCCACTAATGCTATGGATCATGTGACTCTCATCCTTCGATCCAAAAGCTAGAATTCTGTTACGGTCAAGTGGAATATGTTTGCTTCCATGAAACCCAAACTTGGAAAGTTGGGATAGTTATATGATATTCATGGAACTGAAATTATTTTCAGATACAAACAAAGCAATGTTTGTTTGCAAGTATTAGTAAAAGTGTTTACTATGCATTTGACTATTGGGAAAGGGATCCAGAAGAACGCGTGTCATATAATGAAAGGTGAATAAAACAACAACTTAAAGAGAAAGGAAGTGTCCAAAGGGTGTTAGTATGACTTACACGCCTAGGAAGTCCGGGGCTAACGCCACTCTTAAGTTGGGTGCTTCTTTTGCGAGTAGGAGAAATACTAAAAGTTAAACTGTTAGAAGTATAAAGGCAGAAAGAAAGATGACTGGAATATCCAGCTCATGTATGAATGTCATACAAGATTTTTATGTATAGTAGGCTGGTCAAAGATATAGCTCTTGGGAATTATGGTTAAACATGTTAATCACTAATTCTTGGGTATTGTGAGTTAATCACAAAGATACCCGCTCGATTGCATTCTATTGCGAATCAATGTAAGAGCTACTATGGCCTAAAAAGACTAGCTAGAAATGAGGTTAAGGTATACACAGGGAAAATAGTAAATGTTACTATACCTTCCATCGGTGTATTGCTGTCTGTATTTATTTTCATAATTCATTTAGAGTTTTACAAACTCTAGCCCATTGCATAAGGTATCTTGCAAGAAGGTTGTTCATAAGAGAACTTTTTATGTTCGATGTTATGAATAACACAAGGGCCATACTTTCATTATGAATGAGATGTATGTTATGACTATTGATAATAATACAATATCTCTGGGTTTACTTTCATAATTCATTTTAGAGTTTCATACACTCTAGCCCATTGCACAATGTTTGTTGCAAAATAGTTGTTCATGAAACCAACAATTGTTGTTAAGTATTATGAATAACATGAAGGGTCATGCTTCCAACCAAGATGGGACGTATGTTATGAATATTGATGGTAATATGATACATCCATAACGCTGACGCTAAATGTCGCGAGACTATGAGAATACCACACATGTGTGGCACTGCATTTGGTCACATTGGAGAAACCCGCATGGAAAAATTCCATTATGATGGATTTTGAAGTCGTTTGATTTTGAATCATCTGACACTTGCAACTTTCCTCCGAAGAGTGAAGTGACTGAAATACCGTTCACATGCCATAAGGAATGAGCAACAAACTTATTGGTGATCATACATTTTGATGTGTGTAGTTCAATAAATGTTGTTGCAAGTGGTGGATTTATTTATCTTCAGAAATGACTCAAGTAGATATATGGATATTTACTTGATGAGACGTAAGTCTGGATCTTTTGAAATCATTCGAAAGGTTTTCAAAAATTATGTAGAAGTTATTGTAACAAGAAAATTATGTTTCTGGGATTTGATTGCACAAAGGAATATTTGAGTTACATGTTTAGCGAATGTCTGATGAGTTGTGAAAGGGGTTTCATAACTTGCACCTCCCGGAACACCACTGCAAGTGGAAAGTCCATGGAGATGTTATTTAACCATTTATGACTTGGTAAGGTCAAAGATGAAATAAATAAATTTGCCATTATCCCTTTTAAAGTGATGCTTTAGAGACTGCAACTTTTACACCGAAAAGAGCTACATCGGGTCTGTTGAAATGAAGCCATGGTATGGTACGCCCAACCATGTTATATATTTTCTTAACATTTGGAATATGGGGCTTGTGTAAAAGGTTACAAACCTAATCCAAATCAGACAAGTGCTACTTTGTAGGTTATACCAAAATGTTGGGTATTCCTCCCTCACTATACCGAGGCAAATAGTTTTGCCGCGAAATGGTGTGCTTTTAAAGAGAATTGTTCTTTCAAAAAGGTGAGTGGGAGAATAGTGCAACTCGACGAGATAAACAGTATCTTCATCATCAGATCATAGGAAAGAGACCTTGGAAGTAATTCCAGAGTTTCCTACTGCGACTGATACGAAAGTCTCTACAATAAAATGTATGAACTTCAGTCGAACTTGCAGCTGAACCACGTAGGCAAGGCTCGTGCAAACCTCTCAGGTGGGCAAACGAGATATTGTTGTTATACAACATTATACCTACGATACACAAGGAAGCGTTGATGGGCCCTGACTCCGGAATTGGCTAAATGCCAATACAACCCGAGTTAGTTTCCATATAAGTGATTCAAGATTAAAACCTTGATACACCTTTTGGAAGACTTAGAGTCTAACGAATATTTATGGAACTTAAAACTGATACGGATAAAAATGTTTTATCCATAAAGCTCGACTTGCTGAAATAACAAGTTCAAGAGTTGACTACAATGAGGTTGTTTTCATCGTGGCGATGCTTAAAGTCGGTTCGCGTTGAACTAGCAATTAATACATATTTCAATCATGAGATATGAAACATGGATGACAATAGGATTTCCATCTGATGGAAATGAAACCAAGGACTTGCATGTGTTACAGTCCAAGGCATTTTGTCTATCCAGAGGATGCTAGTAAGGGTGCAAACTTCAGTGTTCCAACGATAGATAGAAGAGAGCAAAATGGAGTTTGAATCTTCGTGCTTTGATGAAATGGTCAAAGGGTTCTGACTTCATCAATGTGTAACGAAGATGCTTGTAATTCAAGAAAGTAAGTGGGAGCATAATAATATTTCTAAAAACCTTGTGTGCTTGACACATTGTTAATTGGAAATAAATTTCTTAACACGAATTAGGACTTCATTTGAAAATAGTTTTTTTATGAAGTGCTTAGGATAAATAGCCAAAATATTAGGCATAGTGATCTATGGCGATAGATTTACCTAATATGGCTAAGAAATGAATACATATTTCCAAGGTGCTAAAACCTTTTAGCATTTAAAACCGCCAAGGAGTGATTCTTGCCGGAGTCACATGGAAGAGTTTTTTGCAAGACTCGGTGTCCCAAAACACTGATGAGCAAAATACATGATGCAGATTCCACACACTTTTGTGTTTGGATTAATATGTACTCCATGCCATGTAAAACAACCAGATATGTCCGATACTCCCAAGGTGTTGCGAGTATGGATACTAAAGTGATCAAAGTACTAATCATGGGACAACAGTGAAAGATGTCATTGAGTACTAGAGTAAGTACTGATGATATGTTTTCTCGCAAGCGGAGATCATGAAGAGTTCGTTGTAAAACGTTACATCCATACAGTCTTCATCTTTTCTCCATGTGATTTTCGATTTAAGTTAAGGGTTGTGTGTGATACACAATATGGTGGCACGATAGTTGGAAATTGTTCCCAACATGATACTGTGGCGAATTCTATAACAAATGACTAAGTATGTTGACGCTTTAGAAGCGACAAACAAGATGTTGAATCATATAGTTCATTCGTGAACTTAGTATGGTTCCAAGATGGCTTTTGTCAATGGGACACTACTGCAGGTAGTTTCTCCATAACTCAGCCTGAGGAATCTAGGTTTGACCTGTGATTCCCATACATAAAAGCCAAGTCCGCACAAAATATGAATTTTGTGAAAGCGTGAAAACGCGAGGATATGCAGAGATAGACACGGAACTGAAGTTGTCAGGTCCGATGGAAATCAGGCTATACCACATGCGAAGCAATTTTTACACCGGTATGCCATAGGTGCAAAGTGCATTAGAATTAACTAGATTATTGACACTAGGGAAAGTGGGAGTCTGTAGGAGATATGCCCTAGAGGCAATAATAAATGCAATTACTTATCTCCATCTTCATAATTATGTTTATGTTCCATGCTATAACTGCTATGGTTCTCGAGTCTGCAATAACACGAGGCTCGGAGGAAGACTCATATGCACGTGTGGAATAATAAACGGTAAGAAGTATTCCTAGGCTGGCCTCTAAGACTAGCTCAAGTGTTGCATGATGAATCTATTTTCCTGGTCATGGGCATGTCTATGCCAGCAACTTTGAGGGCACAATGTTAAGAGAACATTTGTGCTGAATCGACCCGGATTGATGTTATGCTATGAGATTTGTTCGTCACAAGTTAATGGTACATAACACAGAGATGGTTAACGTTTGCATAATTCCTTAGACCATGAGAGTATCGAGTTTCTTCATACTTGCTTTATGAACTTTGGGGTTTGTTAAACGTCATCCGTAAATGGGTGGCTATTACGGCGGCTTACGGGTTCATGGAAAAGTGTGTCAGGTAACTTGATAGCTCAAGATTGGGATTTTCTCCTCCGACGATGGAGAGATATTCTCGGGCCCTCTCAGTGTTACGGTATCCGTCATTGTCTAGCCAGACACAGTGTGATTTGATCACAGGGATGTCGCAACACGGAAACGAGAAAAGAGAACAAAACCGGTAACGAGGTAACTAACATAGTGGACAAGTCATTGATCCACGGGGATGCAAGTAAATCTCACCATGGGTATTTGTAACATATCATGAAGCAATGGGAATGGTACACGACAATTGGAGGTTCACTCGAATATTCATTCATGTGGGTATAGGGGTCAATATGGGTGTCCACGGCTCCGATGTTGATCATTGATCGGAAGGGGTTCCAGGTCATGTCTATACTTCACCGAACCTATAGGGTCCCATGCTAAGGGTCATCTATCTGCTGAATACTAGACAGGGAGTCTGAGAGAAAGTCACCGGAAAAGTTTCGGAGACAACAGAAGAGTTCCGGAGAGAGAACACCGAAAGAGTTTCGGTAAAACCAAAAAGTTGTTTCGTAATATATTATTAGGTCAAAATGGTTTCGGCACTCACCTGGAAATTCTTAGAGGGCCCCAGAATTGGTCTGGGAACTTTTGGGAATTTTCGGAGAGAAAAACCGAAAATGTTCCGGAGCTGCCGTAACCGCCGTTGTTGCTTTTCGCTGATAAAAATCACCACACCGGAAATGTTTTGGATCATGCCCAGAAGAATTTTAGAGGGTGCCGGAAATGTTCAGGGACCTTCCGGAATTTTTCAAAAAAAATGTTTTGCGGAAAACATCTTGTCTCAGCATGAGGGGAGAAGATCCCATGAATGAGGGGTTACATGTTTGGTGGCTTTTTATCTAGGGAGCACCCATGTTTCTAGGAGACATGTTGGTGGCTTGTTGCCCCCCCATGGGAGGGGGCAAGGTTGTGGCTGGCCAAGGGGAGGCCTCCATGGTGTCCCCTTGGTGCCCCACTTGAGTTACCATTTCACCCTTCATGTGGGACATGTAGCATGGGTGTTTTGGTATTTCCTCCACCACCCCACCCCTTGCCTTGGCCTATAAAAGGAGGAGAAGGGGCTTCCATTCTCCTCATCCCTTCTCACATACAAGTGCCATGCAATGCTCTGGCTTCTCTCTCCCTCCCCGCGAAATAGTTTCGTAGAGCCGAAAGGCTGTCTGGGTTCCGACAGGAACTAGTTCTGGACGGCAAAGCCCTGCCGGATAGATGACACCGTATGTGTGCAACTCTGTAGAGAGATCGTAGTTTCGGTCTTAGTTCTTGAGTGCCTCCCGGAGGGCTGTCCATGTGACCGTCCGAGTTTCGAAGGTCCTGCCGAAGGGCTGTCCGAGTGACCGTTCGAGTTCCGAAGGTCCTCCTGAAGGGCTGTCCGCGACACCGTCCGGGTGGCTATTCGACCGCCTCCCGGAAGGCTGTCTGAGGAGAAGATGAGGGTATACATCCTCGCGGTTGGGAGGCTATAAATCCTAGCTGCGGGGATCTGCACCGCCGATCATCATCGACTCTACTTCCCGCTGCAGTACGAGTCGGTAACGAAAAAGATCAAACCATGTATGCAGTCTCCATAGTGGTCCTGGGCTGGTGCCTAGGTCGGAATTTTTTTGTTTTCTGCTGCGTTACCCTACAGGAATATCCTTCGTTGACCGTGAGAGCTTGTGATGGGCTAAGTTGGGACACCCCTGCAGGGTTTTGAACTTTCGAAAGCCATGCCCGCGGTTATGGGCATATGGGAATTTGTTAATGTCCGGTTGTAGAGAACCTGAAACTTAACTTAATTAAAATGAATCAACCGCGTGTGTAGCGGTGATGGTCTCTTTTCGGCGGAGTCCGGGAAGAGAACATGGTCTCGTGTTATGCTTGAACGTAAGTAGCGTTAGGATCACTTCTTGATCGTTATTAACTTCTCGGCCGTGCTTTGCTTCTCTTCTCGCTCTCTTTTGCGTAAGTTAGCCACCATATATGCTGGTGCTTGCTGCAGCTCCACCTCACTACCCTTTCCCACCTTTAAGCTTAAATAGGTTTGATCACGAGGGTGTGAGATTGCTGAGTCCCCGTGACTCACAGATACTTCCAAACGGATGCAGGTGCCGATGATGCCAGTACAGGGGACGCTACCAAACTCAAGTGGGAGTTCGACGAGGATTCGGGTCGTTACTATGTTTCTTTTTCGGATGATCACTAGAGGAGGCCAGTTGGGGCGATCGGGGATCTAGCATTTGCGGTTGTCTTTCTTTATTTTGGTTCCGAAGTCCGACCTTGATTGTATTCTGGATGATGTATGATATATTTATGTATTGTGTGAAGTGGCGATTGTAAGCCCACTCTTTATCCCTTTCTTATTCAATACATGGGATGTGTAAAGATTACCCCTCTTGCGACATGCCTATCATGCGGTTATGCCTCTAAGTCATGCCCCGACACATGGAAGATATAGCCACATCATGGGTGTTTCAAGTTGGTAATTAGAGCCTTCCCCGACTTAGGAGCCCCCTTCTTGATCGAATCTCTGACGTTGTTGAGTCTAGAAGAAAATGTTTTGAGTCTTAGGATTATATATATCGGAGAGTACGATTCTTTTTACTCCTCAGTCCCTTCGTCGCTCTGGTGAGGCCTCCTGATGTAGAGTTTTGACTCTTCTTTCCTCAAATTTCACAATTTTTTTAGGATCACACGGGTATCTTGGAATCGTTCTGATGGTTTGTGACGAGAACATTGTTCTTGGTGCCTCCTGACATTTAGGGGTTGTGGCAGTGTCCCGGGGAGTTGAGCTCCGAGGTGTTGTCGTCACAATTTTATCGTTGCAGTTCTGGAATACCTGAGTTCGCCAACATCGAAAATCTCTTTTATGCAGTTGTTGGTGAGATAAACTCGACGCCACCCACTACTGGGCGGGAGTTTGGGAGTATTGCCATAACTCGTATAACAGATGCTTTTCGAAGTTTGAGGTAAGTGATTTCCGAAGGTTTCTTGGTTATGTGTTGAAAGATGGATACAGCTGGATGTAGGATTTGCTAGTTTTGGGTGAGATGTTATGCTTCCCCTGTATCCCCAACACCTGATTGCATAACCAGAAAGTTTCAGGAGTTTATAAGTGGGAATTCCAGTAGCTCCTAGAATATCTTTCCAACAGACACATGATACTATATGGGATCTATCATATGTTTGTTCCGACTTATTTTGCAAGCCAATCTTTGTTTTGTTTTAAATTGTGGTATTCGACTTGCTTCGAAGTCTAGTGTTGATTCCATACCTTTTCCCTAAGAAGTGTTCTCATATTTCTATGTGAATACCAATCCTTCTTGATCATCGAGTTTGTCATCTCAATTTCTTCTCAACCGGTGTGCTCCTCTTCAAGTGGATCCGATCATTTTCGACATCCGCAAGATCAACTCTAAGTATTCTCAACGGTGTTTGTTTCATTCATCCCAAGTTGTCTTTGTTTTTCCCTCCCTCCCACCCTTGTTTCTTCAAGGACTCAGATTTCTAAATCAAGTATCCATCTCATGGATGTGAAGTTTCTCCATTCTTTTCCGTCAATGTGCTTATCTGGTGATTCTCAGGAAGATGCTAACGGAGCTTCAAGTTTATTATTCTTCGTTCTCTTTCTTCTCCGGTGGATTCAAGTCAAGTTTTCCGTGTTGACCATATCTTTTCCTCGTTTCAAATTCTTTGTCATGCCAGCGCACCTCTTAATCTTTCACCTCTCACTATTCAATTGTTCCGGAGTGCTGAAGATATCTCAGAAGATTCAAGTTTCCATTCTCAATTAGCTCAAGTTCTTTGAGGATGTTAGCTCATTCAAGCCATTTAAATCAACTGATGCAATCTCCCTTTCAAGTAACCGTTCGAACGGTGTTTCTCTTGAGTGGGACCTAACCCACAGGTCTTTTCCCAGGATCTTACCTGACTCTCCTAATTTTCCCGGAGTTACGCTCAAATTCTTTCCAAGTTTGACATAAGAATGAGTTATCATCAGTCAAATGCCTTCTCCAAGATCTTTCACATTGCTTTCATTGTTGGTTCAACCTTTCTAATTTTAATTCCAGAGTGCCTCAAAAATTCATGGTGGTGTTTATCATCGTCATTCTTAGATTTGAAGACCGAAGAAGAGTTTTCTCTTCAATTATATCTATTCTCTTGAAGATTCATGGTTCAAGCTTGATGACATCCTCTCATTATTGTTTTCGATGCTGAGAATTCTTTTCACCCATCCGGAGCATTTCACGAGTTGTTTCCATTTCTTTCCTCCGAGGGCCATCTTTTCAAATATTACTCATTCAAGCTTTCAGCTCTCGTTCTCCAAATCTGACCAGTGCTTTGATAAAGTATTCTCTAGTCAGCTCGTGATTTCTTTGTTCTCTTGGATCTAAATTCCCTCAAGTATCTTTATTCGTTTTCAAGTTCTTCCTGGTGTTTCGCTATCTTTTGCTTGATCGTTTTTAATTCTTACGGTGGTTTGTTCAAGATTCCTCTTCCTATGTTCTCATATCAATTCATTCGTTCTTTCCAAATCCTATCGCCGGATCGTTGAAGATCTCCTCAAGTTTGCACTATATCTATCTTAATCCTTTCTATGAGAATAAGTAGTATGTCAAATCCATTGTGCCATGAATTTAAATTGGTAAAGGATAAGCATAATGTAATTCTTATTCTTGTGTCATCGAGTGAATTCAACTCCTTATTCCGGAGGTTCATCAAATTCTCGGTTTCAATTGCTTCATCTTTTCTTTTCCCGGAGTTCCAAGCTCTCATCATCACGAAGATCCATCTAATCATTGCAAGGCTTCAACCATATTATTTCCCCCCTTCATTTTGTTTGATCATTCTTTTATTACCGGAGTTCTTCAAGGAGGATCAACATGGTGGCTCATCAAGGATTCTTTTCATTCTTCAATTTTTCTTCAAGATTCCTCTCGGAGTTAAAATCTGTCAAGCTTTACTCTAAAATAAACATGGTGCTCAACACATGTCTTGTTTTGAGGAGTTCAAGCATTCTTCATCTTGCATCCCGAAGTGCAATTCTTCCTACTTTATCTTTTGAGGTGGTGTTATTTCATTTTGACAGTTTACTTCATGTTTCTTGATTCACAAGTTCAGGAATGAGATATTTAAACCCATCATTTTCTTCCTTGGAGTTATCTTGGTATAGTTTTCACCTAAAGCCTTCCATTGGGAATGTTGCTCTTTGTGATGTTTACCTATGTTCCAAGTTTTCTTATCACCTCGATGGAAGAAGCATTCTATCTTTTCTAGCTCTGAATCCAAGCTGTTGTTTTTGTTAGTGGCAGAATTTCACCTCATAATTTTGAGAAGTTTTCCTTAAGCCCACTACAAGTTTATTTGTTTCATTGTTGATAATCAAACAACTCCGTTCTAGCATTTGTTGTAAGCATGCTCTCTCAAGATCTTGTTTCCCTTCGTTCATTCATTCCATTCTTTCATTTCTTCCGGAGGCATTGTGATGTTGCTCTCTTCGACCAATCATCTTGTTTTTCCCAAGATCATCTTCTTTCCTTTGCTTATCCATTTAACCAGAGTGTTGTGTCATCTCTTCAAGTTCTTTTCATCTTATCAAGTTTTCCTTATCCTTTCAGTCGGAGTGCTGCCCAAATTATTTCAATCTTATTCCTTCTCTATCTTGTTTTAACCGGAGTGGTTTCAATATCTATCTTATCACTAAACCTCTTGGTTCTCGTCGTATCCCATGTTCGTCTTTTCTAACAGAGTGTTTTCAACTTTGTTCTTCTTCGTTGTTTTCTTTCTTTCAAATTGTTCAAAATCTCAAGGTTCTTTGGTTTCACTCGTTTGTCAAAGAAGCAACTTTGTTTACCTCTTCATCTTCCGTTTTCCCTCTGGTTCCATCCTAGATCTCGGGACGAGATCCTCTTGTAGTGGTGGAGTGTTGTAACACCCCAGATGTAACTTGCCATATTTGTAACTCCGAATCTAGCCTTTTCCAAACCTCTCCCATGTCCTCCGCCATCGGATCACGACCGCATGGGCGAAAACTACGTCCAATTTGGACACTCCCACCTCCTCCTACCTATAATTATGTGCTCTTCCCATCCAAATCACGATGCAAAACCCTAAAAAATCACCCCCGCCGCCGCCGGACGAATTCCGCCGCCGCCCACACCCAATCTCCGCCTGACCTGTGGCCCTTCTCTGCCCCCGCCGCCGCGGCCAGCCAGGCCCGTCGCGGGACCGCGTGAGCCCATGCGAGCTGCCGCCCAAGCGCCCGCGCGCTGCGCCGCCGCCCCGCTCCGCCGCGACGGCCGCCGCTTGCGCCACCAGTCGCCAGCGCTGGCGCCCTGCCACCGTTCCTCGCTGCCCGCGCCAGCGAACGCCGCCGTTCCCCGCCGCCGCGCGCTCCGCACACCATCGCGCCAGATCCGCCTCCTCCCTCCAACTCTGGCCAGCTCCATCACTCCATCTGGCCCCTCCTCCATCGCCGCCCTCTTCTTCCCCCCTCCGGCGTTCGTCTCCGGCAAGACTCCGGCGAACTCCTCGATCCAGATCCAGATCCATTTTCGAGGTTGACCCGAAATATTTTTCTAAGCCCTTTATTTTCTACATTCTGGTGCACTATTCATCATGCCATAACTTTGTGTGTGCTTCTCCATTTCATGCGCATGATATATCAAAATGTTCATCATGATGTGCTCTTCATTTTGTTCCATTGTGACATGCTTGTTTGAGTCCATCTTGATGCTGAAATCGTTGATGCAAGAGTGCTATAAATTGTTAGGTGCTGATTCTTATCAGAGTATGAGGATTTGTCCTTTTTGCTGCATTTGTTGTGTGCTGCATATGGGAATGAGCTCTACATGTGTTCTGATCTATACCATGCCATCTTTACAGGGGTGTTTTCCATGTATTTTTGTGATCTTTGTGGTGACTAGCACAAGCATGCAAAGTAGCCTTCGTGATATTGCGGATTTCAGGGTCTTAGAATTTTACTAAGTCCTTTTCCTGCTGTTATTTTGATGCCATGTATACATGATGCTACAGTGAGATCTATGTTTGTTTTGAGTTGCTTTAGTAAGGATGTTTTGGACATATTAGTTATGATCTATCCATCCATGACAATTTTTGCAATTATGGAGTGCTCTAGCATGTCTTAATCTTGCTCTACTTTTGCCATAAAATGTTCCTGGCAGATTGTTTACATGTTAATCAATTTTGCCATGGTTGTTGTAGTTAATCCATGCATGCTATGGACTTGCTACTGCCATGGTTAGCTTCATGAACATGTCTTCTTGCTGATGCTATGCTTGTTTTGTCATGCAATGCCTTGTGGTGAGTGAATCGAGCTCGCAAAAATGCCTTCATAATTCTGTTTATGCAGTGCTCAGTTTTCTGCTAAGTCTGAATCTGTTTATAAAACATGCTATGTTTACATGGGTGCCATCATATCTTCTGTGCCTTTTTGGCTCATGATCAGTAAGGGAATTTTGTTCTATGCTTTGAGTAGATTCATGCCATGCCTTTTTTTGCTATGATATGTTCCTGTAGCATGTTGTTTGCTTGCTCTAAACATGGCTTCCTGATGTTATTCCTGACCTGTTAGTATTTTCACTTAAGTGTGTGAAGCTGATATCTTTTGCACTTTTGCCATGCTTGTTTGAACATGTTCTAGTGTGTTTTAGACATAGCTCAGTGTTCATGTTTTGTCAAGCATCTTGAGTAGATCCCTGCCGTGTGCTTTTTTGCTATGTTGGAGTGCAGTAGCTTAGTTTTTTGTTGCATTCTAGATGGCATCGTGCTGTTAATCGCAGAATAGTGCCATTCTTGTTTTGCTTGCCATTTGCAAACCGTGCATCCGATTCCGGTGATCTTTATATCGATTTCGACCAAAATCATCTCATCTTTCCAGTGGCAACTTGGTTTGCCAAGTTGATGCCTTAATCTATCTTTTTCTTCCAGAGCACGCATATGCATTGCATATCACATCCCGCATGCCATGCCATGTTTTGCATCATGTTGTTTGTGCATTGCACCGTGATTGATTGTTGGTCCTTTTGCTTGTGTTCTTGCCTTGGGTAGAGCCGTGAGATGAGTACGTGATCGAGGAACATGTTGAGTATGTTAACGAGGATCAAGCTTTTGTCAACTCTGAGAACATTGCAGGTAAGATGACCATACCCTCGAAATCACTTATATCTTTGCTTCCTAGTTGCTCGCTCTATTGCCATGCCGCGATACCTACCACTTGCTATATCATGCCTCCCATATTGCCATGTCAAGCCTCTAACCCACCTTTCCTAGCAAACCGTTGTTTGGCTATGTTATCGCTTTTGCTCAGCCCCTCTTATAGCGTTGCTAGTTGCAGGTGAAGATGGAGTTTGTTCCATGTTGGAACATGGATTTGTTGGGATATCATTATTATATCTTATTTACCTTAATGCATCTATACACTTGGTAAAGGGTGGAAGGCTCGGCCTTATGCCTGGTGTTTTGTTTCACTCTTGCCACCCTAGTTTCCGTCATACCACTGTTATGTTCCTTGATTTTGCGTTCCTTATGCGGTTGGGTGTTATGGGAACCCCTTGACAGTTTGCTTTGAATAAAATTCCTCCAGCAAGGCCCAACCTTGGTTTTACCATTGCCTACCTACCACCCTATACCTTCCCTTGGGTTCTGCAGACTCAAGGGTCATCTTATTTTACCGCCCCGGGCCAGTGCTTCTCTGAGTGTTGGTCCGAAATGGGCAGCCTGCGGGGCCACCTCGGGGTAACTCGAGGGTTGGTTTTACTCATAGCTTGACCTATCCGGTGTGCCCTGAGAATGAGATACGTGCGACTCCTATCGGGATTTGTCGGCACATCGGGCAGCTTTGCTGGTCTTGTTTTACCATTGTCGAAATGTCTTGTAACCGGGATTCCGAGTCTGATCGGGTCTTCCTGGGAGACGGAATATCCTTCGTTGACCGTGAGAGCTTGTGATGGGCTAAGTTGGGACACCCCTGCAGGGTTTTGAACTTTCGAAAGACGTGCCCGCGGTTATGTGCATATGGGAATTTGTTAATGTCCGGTTGTAGAGAACTTGAAACTTAACTTAATTAAAATGAATCAACCGCGTGTGTAGCCATGATGGTCTCGTTTTGGTGGAGTCTGGGAAGAGAACACGGTCTCGTGTTATGCTTGACCGTAAGTAGCGCCAGGATCACTTCTTGATCGTTATTAGCTTCTCGACCGTGCTTTGCTTCTCTTCTCGCTCTCTTTTGCGTAAGTTAGCCACCATATATGCTAGTGCTTGCTGCAGCTCCACCTCACTACCCTTTCCCACCTTTAAGCTTAAATAGTTTTGATCATGAGGGTATGAGATTGCTGAGTCCCCGTGACTCACAAATACTTCCAAACAGATGCAGGTGCCGATGATGCCAATGCACGGGGCGCTTCCGAACTCAAGTGGGAGTTCGACGAGGATTCGGGTCGTTACTATGTTTCTTTTCCGGATGATCAGTGGAGGAGCCCACTTGGGGCAATCAGGGATCTAGCATTTGGGGTTGTCTTTCTTTATTTTGGTTACGTAGTCGGACCTCGATTGTATTCTGGATGATGTATGATATATTTATGTATTGTGTGAAGTGGCGATTGTAAGCCAACTCTTTATCCCTTTCTTATTCAGTACATGGGATGTGTAAAGATTACCCCTCTTGCAACATGCCTACCATGCGGTTATGCCTCTAAGTCGTGCCCCGACACGTGGGAGATATAGCCGCATCGTGGGTGTTTCAGCACTCTCTGAAAGGTATCTGTGGTAGCATGCCCTTTCCTCTCCTTAGCTTCTTCCTGGAGTTGCCCAACTGCTGTCTGCATCTCTGTTACTTTCAAGTCAAGATCATAGAATTTAGTCTCAATGATGCTCTCCAGGCTCTCTTGGTTCTGATTCAGGGTGGCCAATCCCTTCTCAATCCTCAAGGTGGCTTGAACAGATATCCAAGTTGATATTGCTTAGATTTGAGAAACACTTGAGAAGCCTCTTCAGCACTTGGCATCTTTGCTGCCTTCTCAGCTTTAGCTTTCTCCCTCTTCTCTTGAGCCTCTGCAGATGTGGGATCTTCAGCATTCATGACAACTATGTTGTTCTCAAAATCAGGCCTCAAGGGAAGATGTTTCTGGTCCAACAAGTAAGTGCTTGTGCCCATCTTGGAGTTGATGAGCACCTGGATGTGTGGAGCATACCCACATGACCTCTTCTGATCTACAGCTATCCTCTTGGTTGTCTCAACAATCAGACTCATCACTTTGAACTTTTGGGGCACATCAAACAACTACATCAGGTTTATGGAATGGCCTCTGATCATCCTACGATTTCCTGACTTGGGAAACAAGGTATGCCTCAAGATCATGTTGATGGTGGTCAGGCCAGACAATAGATAGTACATAGAGCCCATCTTGTGAGTCTCCAAAGCTCTGTTGGGAATCTCCTTATACATGTTAGCCATTGAGTTGTGATCTTTCTTCTTTGTGGCATATACATCTATGTCATCTTCATGCTCTGCAGGGGCATTTATCATCTTTGCCCACTCAGCAACTGTCGATTGGTACCTGGTACCCTCAGACATCCAGACAATTCTGCCATCAGGATAGAAATGTGTTGTGGAGTAGAATTGCATGATGAGTTCATCATTCCACTTGGTCAACTTCTAACCCACAAATTTGTCTACCCCACATACCCTGAAGCTCTCATGCACTCCTGGGAAGTGGTCTTCGTTGTTGCCAATGTACTTCCAGTCTACCCACTTCATATTGCAGACAATGGGCTTCTTGTCTAGTAGAATAGTCTCATAGAAGTCCTACTGCTCCTTGGTGTGAAACCTGTAATCCACAGTAGTCCTTTCTGATCTTCATATTCTCTGCCACTGGATGATTGTCATCATGGTCAAGGATCTTGGGCTTGAGCTTCCTAAGCACTTGAGCTTCAACCTCTTCTTCTTCTTCTCCCTCAACTTCAGTCTCAGGCACTCGAGCCTTGTTCTTCTCAGCAGCTGGTATATTCCTTGTGCTCCTCTTTGGTGCAGTCTTGGGAGATGGAGCAGAAGCTTTGGGGGCAATCTTTGGCTTAGAAGGGGCACCCCCAGACTTGATGGTATCCCCCATCAGCTTTTGAGCTTTGGGTGCTGGTGCAGCATCTTCTTCTTCCTCTTCCTCTTCCTCTTCATCCTCAGCTGGGTCTTCCATCACAGAGGATTTCCCAATGACTTTCGCCATGGTCTTCTTGACCCTTTCTTTTCTTTTCTTGCCCTCACCAGCAGCCTCTTCAGTTGATTTGGAAGTGTCAAGAGTGGAGGCTCTGGCCTTTGACATGGGCACTCTCTTTGCAGGAGCCTTTTTGTGCATTCCAGGCTTAGTTGAAGCAGCTATGCCCAACTCTTTCTTGACAACCCTTTTCATGGAGCTGACCTCCTCCTCAGCATCTACATAGTCTTCATCTTCAGACTCAGAATTTTTCTTCCTCCTCTGCCTAGTAGCAGCCTTAGGCAGGTTGCTAGGAGTACTTTTGCTGCCATCGTTATAACTATTAGAGGGACTAGTGCCCTCACTCAGATTCAACTACCCCTCAGACTTGTTCTGGCTGTCACTCTGATCAAACATGGTTGACACTGCAAACTGAAAGCTGACCCTGTGAATAGTTATAGACAATACTGCAGGATGCTGCTAACACGACACTACGATCAGAGACCCTTTGATGAAACTGTGTGCGATGCATTCATCACAAACAGGGATGTAAAAAAACCGTCAAAAAGGTGCAAAACATTTGCGATGGAGGATGCATCAAACACGGTTCAGATTTTAGTTGCGTGTGCGATGCTGGGTACATGGTTAACCCGTCCGAACTATTGGTGATGAGACAGAACAATAGAAACGGGCAGCCATATCAATGTGTGTGCGATATACGACATACAGTTCGCTCCGATGAACCATTTCCTATTAGGGAGTGCAACATAAACGGTTAGCCAGAGCAAGGTGTGTGTGATATAGGGCATAGGTTCACTCGGACGAACTGTTTTCTATTAGCAAGCGCAACAGAAATGGTTCAACTTAACAAGATGTGTGTGATACGTGGCAAACATCATACTCGGATGAACTGTTTGCAATGAGAATTTACAACACAGACGGTTAATACAGTTAGTTCGTGTGCGATTTTGTGTGTACAAAAAACTTTGAAAAATGTAAACTAGTTGCTTGCGGTGGCTAGGAGTATCGCACACGATGCGTCTGCGAGTACTCGTGTGTGATGATTAGTAAGTTACACATGCATTTCCTTATGTTAACACTTGTGTGATAACTAACACATGTCAACTACATGGTCAACCTTCTACCATCAATAAATTTTGACCTTGTTTCTCGTCACATTGCTGATTACAATGCAATAAGTAATTCCAAATCTGTTCACACCTATAAAACTAATGTATGTTCACACTTAGCACCGGGCTATAAAAACTACCCACTCGAAAATTAATTCACAGTTCCTCTCCTCATCACCCGCAAAACTGGTTTTTCTGTCAAGTCATTCCACCATGACCGGTAGGAGGAGTTTAGGGTGGACATATAACCAGGTAGCAAAGACCAAGGCCGCAGAAGCACTAGAGAGACCCCGTCGTGAAGCCGCAACCACAACAGAGATGTCATGGCGCGCCACGGAGCCCTCGAACGAGCTCTCACGGGCACACAAGGTCTCTCACAAGCGCATTCGCGGCACCGGCCATCACGACGAGCCAGCGTTCCTGAAGTCCTTCACCGACGACCATGACATTCTTGCTGGCGTCACTACGCGGCAGGAGCTGGACGGCGGCTTGATGAAGTTGCTCAAGATCAGCGATGCCTTGGTTGACAAGGCGACCGGCATTGTCGAGCAACTCATGGGTGACAATGCGAATCTCCTCAAGTTGGTCGCCGAGAGGAAGGAGGAGGCCGCCGACTGGAAGATGCTGCATGAGCAGAGCAGTGCCTCGGAGATGACACTGAAAGTGGTCATCGAGGAACTGATATGCAATGAATTCAAGGATTTCCTTCCCTAGCAGTCTTTCTCCCCCTGAATCTTGTATTGGATAATGGGAGAACATACGGAAACAAAATCAGAGGAAAACAGATCATGAACATAAACATAACATAGACATGTCTTTCCCCTCTTAAATACATGTGACTTCTCTCCTCTTGAACACCAAGCATCTGGGGCCTTCTCTCTCCCTTTTTCTCTCTCTCCCCCTTTGAAGAGAATAAGCTTTGATGTGATCTCTCTCTCCCCCTTTGACATCAATTTCCAAGAAGGGATCTTCTGGAGTGTGAGTCAAAATAGGTTTTGTCCTTGAGTCACCGAGCAAAGAAGCATATAGATTGTGATGTTGGTAGAGGACAACAATCATCGAGTGGAGCTGGAACAGAAGTGCAGGAACAAGTGGCAAATTGTTTTCTCTGCAGTGAAATCGGTGACACCGATTTATATTTTTCGGTTGCACCGAAATGGTTCGGCTTGACCGAAAGAGACGAATTGGTATGACCGAGTTCCAGACAGAGAGAACATTTGTCACCTCAGCTCACTAGGCAAATAAGATCTCACAAAGATTTGCAAGGAATTAACTGAAGGATTTGCAATGAATTGGTTGTTGGGAATGCAGAGCAAAAACAAAGAAAAAGAAAAGAAATCTAGATGAAGGGAAACAAATATGCAAGAGACAAATGCAAGAATACATAGAAACACTAGAGAACTTCATCTAGAATTGGTCGGCGACAGAGTCACCTATGTTAGAACATATTGACTGAGGAGTCAAGTGAGAACACTTGATCGTAGGTCATACTCATCGTTTAAGCTCAAAATGGGGTTACCATTTTTCGTTTACGCTTTTGATGTATTCGCATCTTGTTGAGATGCTTTGACCCATGACTTGGAGTAAAGCTTCTCTAAGATGGAATAGCATACCTTGGGTGGTGTTGTTGAACTTGATCATGTAGTTGAACTTGCGTGGGGTGTTCAAGGGTGATGAAGCGCATCAATGGTTGGGAGCGCCACTTGTAGTTTGAGTTCATCTACCTACATGGATTAGTCTTGCAAGGAAGAGCACTTGTGTATCCAACATGACAATCATGAAAATTGATACCAAATGAAATTTGATATATAGAATTTGTCAAAGGATATGCTAAGGGGTTTCATGCTTCCTTGTCTTCAACCACCATTGCGTAGAGACTTGGTGATGTAGAGATTGCTCAAGATGTGAGTGAGTTTCAATCTAATGGATTTAGATTCATCCAAGTACCTACAAGGGTTAGATAGCATGCAAGGTTACAAATGTATCCAAGACGTGTGATCATCATCATAAGAGAAGAAGTCAAGGATTAGTCAAAGGCTTATGCCTTGCATGTATCCAAATGGAGTTCCTACTCCAAGTTTGAAGCATCAATGATGTTCAATTCACCTCTCAAACAGCAAAAGATTTTCTCTTCAAGAGGTTTGGTGAATATATCCGCCAATTGTTTATCGGTACGAACATGCTTAAGATCAGTGTCCCCTTTGGCAACATGATCTCGAATGAAATGATGACTAACTTCAATATGCTTGGTTCGAGAATGTTGCACGGGATTATGAGCAATCTTAATAGCATTTTCATTGTCACAAAGCAATGGAACATGTTTCACATAGATCCCATAATATTTAAGAGTTTGGGTCATCCAATGTAATTGAGCACAACATGAACATGCGGCAATGTATTCCGCTTCGGCGGTGGATAATGATACTGATTTTTGTTTCTTGGAGGGCCAAGATATAAGAGATCTACCAAGAAATTGAGAAGTACCGGAAGTGGACTTTCTATCAACCTTGTATCCGGCATAGTCCGAATCGGAGTAGCCAACAAGATCAAAAGAAGACCTCTTAGGATACCAAATGCCAAAATTTGGTGTATGTATTAGGTATCTCACTATCCTTTTCACATCCTTAAGATGACATTCTTTGGGGGGCGCTTGATATCGTGCACACATGCACACACTTAGCATAATATTGGGACGAGATACACATAGATGTAGCAATGAACCATTCTTTGGGGGCGCTTGATAAACCTTTTGGTCAACTGATTTGCCATCCTTGGTCAAGTCAAGATGTCCACTAGTAGGCATAAGAGTTTCCGTACTTTTGCTTTCTTGCATGTTGAACTTCTTGAATAAGTCCTTGGTATACTTTGTTTGGGAAACAAAAGTACCCCCCTTAGTTTACTTGATTTGCAGACCAAGAAAGAACTTGACCTCACTCATCATGGACATCTCAAACTTCTCCGACATTAGATTTCCATTTTTTTGCTAAAATGAGGGTTAGTTGAACCAAATATGATATCATCGACATTAATTTGGCACCACAAATAATTCACCATTAACCCTTTTAGTTAAAAGAGTAGAATCCATCTTCCCGGTCTCAAAGCCTTTTTCAATAAGGAACTTGGTGAAGCATTTATACCACGCTCTAGGAGCTTGTTTAAGACCATAAAGAGCTTTGTCAAGTTTGCAAACATGGTCGGGTTTCTTAGGATTAACAAAGCCGGGAGGTTGTTTAACATAAACTTCCTCCTCCATTTCAACATTTAGAAAAGAACTTTTAATATCCATTTGGTACAAGGTGATATCATGGTGATTATCATAGGCAAGTAAGATGCAGATGGACTCAAGTCTACCAACGGGGGCATATGTCTCACCATAGTCCATACCTTCGACTTGAGTGTAGCCTTGGGCGACGAGACGTGCTTTGTTGCGGATGACTTGACCATCTTCGTCTTGCTTGTTGCGAAACACCCATTTGGTACCAATGATGTTGTGGTTGTTATCGGGCTTCTCGACCAATGTCCACACTTGATTTCTCTCAAAGTTGTGTAGCTATTCGTGCATGGCATTTATCCAATCCGGATCTTCCAATGCTTCTTCAACCTTCATAGGTTCAATGCTAGAGATGAATGAATAATGTTCACAAATATTAGCCAAACGAGTTTTAGAGCGAGTGATTCTCCCGGTTTGAATATCGTTGAAAATTTGTTCAACGGGATGGTCTCGTGGAACTCTTGCTCGAACTCGTGGGAGTTTTTGTTTGGATCAGGGTGGAGCATCTTCTTCATCATCTCGTTCTCCTTCTTGGCCCTCTTCATTGTTGACGTTGTCGTTATCTTGTTGTGGTGGAGAAGGAGGTTGATGAGGTTCATCTTGGTGTACTTCCTCGTTTTCTTCATCTTGACGTGTCCCACTTGTGGATGCTTCCATGTCAACTCTTGGTTCACCTTGTCGTGAGGTAGAAGCTTCCACTTGGACGGACGAGGTACTCTCCTTCACCTTCGTTGGACGAATCTTGCCAATAGACAAGTCTTGGATTATTTCCAAACGGTCTTTGTCTCCTACATCAATTGGCAATTGCTCTACTTGCGAGCCGTTAGATTCATCAAACTTCACATCCACCGTCTCTTCAACCTTTCGGGTGAAAGTGTTGTAGACACAGTAAGTGTGAGTGTTTGAGCCATAACCAAGTAGGAAACCCTCATGAGATTTAGGAGCAAATTTAGAACAATAATGCTTATCAAGAATGTAACACTTTGAGCCAAATACTTGAAAGTATCCAACTTGGGGTTTGTTACTGGTGAGAAGCTCGTATGCCGTCTTGCCGAGTAGCTTGTGAAAGTACAAGCAATTTGTTGCGTGAAAAGTTGTCTCAACGGCTTCCACCCAAAAGTGTTTTGGTGTCTTGTACTCGTCACGCATCGTTGTCGCCATCTCAATAAGAGTCCGGTTCTTCCTCTCAACAACTCCATTTTGTTGAGGCGTGTACGTAGCTGAGAACTCGTGTGAAATCCCTTCTTCGTCGAGAAAGGTATCTACATTTGCGTTCTTGAACTCCGTTCCATTGTCGCTGCGAACCTTCTTGATCTTCACATCAAATTGATTTTGGGCCTTCCTAGCGAAGTTCTTGAAGATCTTTTGGACCTGCGATTTATCATCAAGAAAGAACACCCACGTAAATCTTGAAAAATCATCGACTATGACTAGACCAAATGATTCAACGAGACTTTTGTAGGTGTTTGGACCAAAACAATTCATATGAAGTAGATCGAGCGATCTTCTCGTTGTCAAGATGTTTTTCACGGGATGACTTCCGCCGACTTGTTTTCCTGTTTGACAAGCACTACACAATCTATCCTTGTCAAATATAACATCTTTTACTACAAGGATGTGATCACCTTTAATAATATTATCAAGATTTTGCATGCCCACATGACCTAACCTTCTATGCCACAACCAGCCTTTCGAGGATTTAGCAATTAGGCAAGTTATAGGTTGATCCTTTTTAGTGAAGTCAACAATATATAGATCACCTCTCTGTATACAGGTAAAACCTATTTTATGATTATCTCTATGAAACACTTGGCAATCTACTTCAGTAAATAGGACACTGAAACCAAAGTCAGCAAGTCTAGATACGGAAAGTAAGTTGTAGCCAACAGATTCAACGAGCATAACATTTTGTATAGAGCTATCATGTTAGATGGCCACCTTACCAAGGCCAACCACCTTACCCTTTGAGTTGTCACCAAAAGTGACATACTTTCAAGGGTCGTCATTTTTAGCAAGCTCACGAAACATATCTTTGTCTCTGGTCATATGATTGGTACACCCACTATCAAGAACCCATTCCTTTCCTCCAGCCATGTAGCCGCGAAGATTTTCCATAAGACCAAAGTGTCTCATAGACTCATCGAGATCAAGGTCACTATCATCACCCTCATCATAGTATCCATGTTCATCATAGTCCTGTGATGGATCAATTCCTAGAGAGGGTAATTTATTAGATAAATGGTCATCACAATAGTCATCTTTATGAATTCTAATGGCTTCAGAGATGATATTGCTAATGATTCCAACATCACCTTTAGCACTCGTACGATTAGTAAGCTCAAATAGACAATCACCAAATTTGGGATCATTGGAACTCATCTTACTCAAGGCAATAGACTTATGAAGGATCTCATCTAAGTTTTTCAAGGAATAGTTTGGAAATTGTTCCTCAAGAAATCTCCATATGGTGTAGGAACAATCAAGAGCAGGCAAGCTAGCAAGCAAGTTTCTAGGCAAACCTCCAGTGATTAAATTGACAGTTCTAAGATTACGGATCATGTCAATAGACTCATCAAGGGTAGTATGCAAAGGATCAACATGAGGTGCACAAGGGCTAGTAATGTACTTGTTCAATGATATTCATTGAAAATCTCAAGCATCTCAATTTTCCACTCATGAAAGAACTCTCCATCAAGTATAGGCACTCTACCTCTAAGACTCCCCAATGTAGACTCATCCATCTTCCTCCAAAGGTGTTTCAACCAAAGCAATGGAGACCAATGCTCTGATAACAATTGAAAGGATCGAGAAGAGGTGTCTAGAGGGGGTGAATAGACTCCTAACAAAGAAAAGCTGCAGTTTTTATTTTCTTGAAGTTAAGGTAGAGTTTTAGCACAAGTTTAAACATTCACAATACATTCAAGCAAGCATGGCAAGAGTATATGAGCAGCGGAAAGTAAAGCATGCAATTTGCAAGAAGGTAAAGGGATGGGATTGGAGTGTGCAGACGCAATTGGAGACACAGAGATTTTTGGCGTGGTTCCGATAGGTGGTGCTATTGTACATCCACTTTGATGGAGACTTCAACCCACGAAGGGTAACGGTTGCGCGAGTCCAGGGAGGGCTCCACCCACGAAGGGTCCATGAAGAAGAAACCTTGTCTATCCCACCATGGCCATTGCCCATGAAGGAGTTGCCTCACTAGGGTAGATATTCACGAATTAGGCGATCTCCTTGCCAGTTCAAACTTGTTGGTTCAACTCCACAATCTTGACGGAGGCTCCCAAGTGACACCTAACCAATCTAGGAGAAACCACTCTCCAAAAGGTAATAGATGGTGTGTTGATGATGAACTCCTTGCTCTTGTGCTCCAAATGATAGTCTCCCCAACACTCAACTCTTTCTCATAGGTTTCGATTTGGTGGAAAGATGATTTGAGTGGAAAGCAAGTTGGAGAAGGCTAGAGATCAAGATTTATCTGGTTGGAGTGGATTATCTTGACCTCAACACATGAGTAGGTTGTTCTTTCTCAGAAAATGTATGTTGGAAGTGTAGGCATGTTCTGATGGCTATCCTCATGAATGAAGAGTGGGTGGAGGGGTATATATAGCCTCCACACAAAATCTAACCGTTACATACAAATCACCAAACTCGGTGGGACCGAATCAGACAACTCGGTCGGACCGATTTAGTTCATAATGTGACCGTTAGACATTTCGGTGGGACCGATATGATCAACTTGGTGGGACCGATGTGCTAGGTTTAGGGTAATACCTCATCTCGGTTTGACCGATTTTGGTAATAAGCAAAACAGAGAGTTGGTCAAGCAAACTCGGTGGGACCGATTGCATATCTCGGTGGGACTGAAATTATTGCAATAGGTAACAGAGAGTTTGCAAGCCCATCTCGGTGAGACCGAGATCCCATCATTGAGACCGAATTGATTAGGGTTTGTGGCACTCGCTGTGTCAAGTGAAATCGGTGGCGCCGGATGGAAAATTTCAGTGGGGCCGAGTTTCACTTTTGGTTTGGGACATATGTGGATATGGGAAAGTGGTTGAGGGTTTTGGAGCATATCACTAAGCATTTTGAGCAAGCAAGCCATTAAGCAACACCTCATCCCCTTTTAATAGTATTGGCTTTCCTATGGACTCAATGTGATCTTAGATCACTAAAAGTAAAAAATGTAGAGTATTGAGATTTTTGAGCTTGAGTCAATCCTTTGTCCTTAGTATCTTGAAAGGGTTCCATATCCTCTTATCCACGCTACTCCATCTGTTGAACTTGTCTGAAATATACTAGATGAAAACATTAGTCCAACAAAAGATATGTTGGCATTAATTACCAAAACCACCCAGGGAGCACTTGTGCTTTCAATCTCCCCCTTTTTGGTAATTGATCACAACATACATCACAGCTTTAGATAAAAATATAGAGAATAACAAGTAAATCTTTGGAAAGACATGTAACATGCATGGGCTCCCCCTACATGTATGCATCCATGTCAGTATGGAATGTAAGAGCATGTGAATGCATAATCATGACAGATCAAGCAAGGTGTTACATGTATCTTGGCTATATGCATCAGAGCAAATGATGTGAATATGGGAATTGTAACTTCATGTTCATGATTCCTCCTTGCAAAAAATATGTACATTAGCAAGAAATCTTCATGCACATGAGTGTGATGAATATACTTACCTTGTGGTCTTGAGCTGGCTTAGGAAGAGATGAACCTGAGTAAACAAGGTTAGATAACACAGATACATCTACTAGACAGAGCAAACAAAAGAAGCCACAAGAGTACCAAGATTGGGATGACATGTAGAGTGTGTGTACTGGGTACTCTATTGGATATAGACATGTCCCCAAAGGATAAATATATGCAATGAATTCAAGGATTTCCTTTCCTAGCAGTCTTTCTCCACATGAATCTTGTATTGGATAATGGGAGAACATAGGGAAACAAAATCAGAGCAAAACAGATCATGAACATAAACATAACATAGACATGCCTTTCCCCTCTCAAAGACATGTGACTTCTCTCCTCTTGAAAACCAAGCATCTAGGGCCTTCTCTCTCCCTTTTTCTCTCTCTCTCCCTTTGAAGAGAACAAGCTTTGATGTGATCTCTCTCTCCCCCTTTGACATCAATTTCCAAGAAGGGGTCTTCTGGAGTGTTTGTCAAAATAGGCTTGGTCCTTGAGTCACATAGGAAAGTAGCATATAGATTGTGATGCTGGTAGAGGACAAGAATCATCGAGTGGAGCTGGAACAAAAGTGCAGGAACAAGTGGCAAATTGTTTTGTCAGTAGTGAAATTGGTGACACCGAGTTATATTTTTCGGTTGCACCGAAATGGTTCATCTTTGTGGCACCCTGCCTCAGAGAAACCGGAACGCCCCGTATTCCAGCCCAGAGATCGAGGAGAAGTCTTCTGGGATACGACACTGCTTAGCATTGAACAACTCGGCTCTTTATTACAATCTATATGGGTACAAGGGGATTACATCGGCACGGCGACAATACGCCTGCCATGGTTGCTCCATGCAAGCAGCAGAACAACACGATGCAGTGGAATAACTCCTGGTAGCGGAACAACGTCGGCGGTGGTGAACTCCACACCGCAGGGATTCTGGCTTAAACACTGATCCTAACTCACAGAGAAGGAATCAACGGCAAACAAGCAATCAAATCTGGAATGACCTACAAACTGTCATGACACGCCAGGTCAGTACATGGACTGTACTTGCAAGCTCATAGCAACCAAAGCAAGCAAGATAAACAATATCATGGCAATTATAGATTATTAAACAATAATGAACACGATACTATCAGAACAACATGGCATGTACAACATGATACAGCTAGTACAATACAAACATGGCATAAACATATGAACATGATGAGACTAGCATGCAACATGACGAAACTATCATGCACCAACTTACTCTGCTCGGGTTACCTCGTAACCATCACATGCATCACTTACCATCACGGACATCACACGATCATCTCAGGATCCAATCAAGCTTGGTATTAACAATACTGTAGTAATCATTTATGACCACAAGGTGCTTGACCGTTACCCTTGACTCTCGCATAACATCCCAAATATCAAACAAGTTGGTAATCACGGTACCATAGTGATCCTCTCTCGTTCACATAAATATCAACCAACTTATTTCATCATCGAACCAGGGTTGTTATTAGGCACATCATTATTATTACTGTTGACCCATAGTGTGACCGACATGAACTGGGCCCATATCCGCGGGTGCGGCTATCAATAGATTTAACACACACACTTTTTAGAGGTTAGAACACTGTACCCACACCACAGAACTCCTGGCCTCGCACTCCCATTCAGGTGGACCAACATCATTTCGACAAAACCGTCCTACTGCCATGACACTCTCCTGGCCACTCCGACCAACTCCCCTTTAGGTTAAGTCCTGGGTGGCCCCGTGCCAACCAAAGGCACCAACGGCCACCGTCGTGGCAAAGCGGTCCCAAACGGGGACAAGGATCCTTACAAAAACAATGGGCACACAAGGCTTATGCAGTCCTACCTGGCCAAGGTAGCCCCCGCTCATAAACTTCCATCGTGGGAGGCACCGGCGAGAGGCATGACAATAGACCCAGTTAGGACCCCCCATGAGGTAAGCATGGTTGCATTGGTCAGCTCGATATGGTGGCACCATGACTCAGCCAACAGTTGCTCAATTTCTATTTAATCCGGTTAAACTTGAATGCAATATGCTGAGTCATGATAATATCAACATGATTCAACTACAATGCATGAACATGATATTAACATAAGCATGGGGGTGCATCCAAATCAACGAGCATAACAACATTTAACCATTCATCCACAGGAGCATGGCATACTCACGAGCATGGATATCACAACTAGGACACTACCCATAGCATAACATTACCACTAGCATCAACAATAAATACCATGCAATAACATAACGATAAAACTACCATGCAAGTATTTAATCAACTAGGTGCAAAAGAGGATGCAGAACAACGTTACTTGGAATAGACAATAGTCATGCACCGGAGCCCATCACCAATATGTTCTACTACCAAGCATGGCCAATAATAAAGTAATACTAGCATGAAGATTATAATAACATAATGCAAGAAAACATATCATGATGGTAACCACCGATCCATAAGAATAACCGAAATAACGACAGCAGTAGCAAAACAAGCAGAC
Organism: Triticum dicoccoides; assembly: GCF_002162155.2. Classification (NCBI taxonomy): domain Eukaryota; kingdom Viridiplantae; phylum Streptophyta; class Magnoliopsida; order Poales; family Poaceae; genus Triticum; species Triticum dicoccoides. The sequence continues at coordinate 332,693,099 of NC_041392.1, read as the reverse complement.
AATTATTAAAGATTCAATTTGAAAACCAATGCTTCTGCATGGATACCATGCAAATGGTGGTTGTGGCTTGCCTGGGGATGAAGAAGGCTCCGGGGAGAAGTGCGGTGAAGCCGCAGAAAGATTCACCGGAAAAGATTCTCTCTCGAAGGGGGCTGATTAGGGGCAAGGGTAGAATGGTCATTTTCAGTATGCCAAACCATAGTGAAAATGCTACCAACATATAGGGCTCAACAAGACTAAGAAGTAGGCTTTGGATTCACCTCAATCGGAGCTGCGGTCGCGAAGTTATGACCGTTCGTTCGTTAGGCATAAAAAGAAATAAAAAGTATTCATTTCTGCTCTTAACAGACGAACGTTCACAAACCAGAGGTGTCGGCCGGCTGGGTTAAAACATAAAATGCATTATTAAAAATACGTCTTCAGAAGCAGAAAGCGTATTTTGGTGGATTACGTCTCCACTTACGCAGATGTGGCGGGGCATGGTCAAAGCGTGTGGCTGACGAGCAGGGTCCACAGGGTCGTGGGACCCGCCACTTATCCACACTGGCAACCGGGTCAACACCCATGTCACTGCCAGCGGGGCCCACCAGATCGCTCTCTCTCCTCCTCGCTCCTTCCCTTCTTCCTCCCGATGCCGGCTCCAGAACAGAGGAGACCGCGCGCGCCGGCGAAGACTCCGGCCGAGTCCGGGCATCAATTGGGACGCCGCGGCCACCGGTGAGAAGAGGACGATGAGCCGCATCCACCTGGACATTAAACGGCCACTCGGGAGCATCAAGAGGAATGAAACGCCAACCGCGACGGACGATGGTTTCGGCCGGAGTTGGAAACGGGGCTACGGCCTTGGAAACGGAGGGAGGAAGTGAGAGGGCGGCTCTAGGAGGTCGAGGGGTTGTTGGTGGAATCTAGGCGAGGAGGGAGTGGCCAGAATGCTCGAATTTGACGCGGAGCGGGCAGCGGCCATGGTGGCCGTGGGGAGGATGGAGAGGCTCAGGCGATGGATTGAGGGGTCGGGGAGGTTGCTAGAGAGGAGGTGAGGCTGCTGCTGTGCTCGGAGTGCTCGGGGACGGGCAATATATAGCCGTAGCAAGGCAGTTCGAGCTGGATGCCGCCGCTCGGGTCCGGCCGAAGTTGTGGCGACGAGCAGCAGTCACAGGGGAGCTCGGGAAGGCTATCAGAGGGAAGCCGGCGAGCAGCAGAGCGTCAAGAAGATGAGTAGAGCTTGTGGACAAGAGGAGGAAGAAGCCAACAGAGGAGAAGACGACGGTCGGCTACAGCGCGCCCATGGACGTGCTCTATTCACGACGGGGAAGGTTCATCTGGGAGGAAGACGGAGGGGGGTAAAGGCTCCATAGAGACGGCGACGACGCGGGGAGCACTCTAGACATGGTCAGGTGATGAGTGGACAAGTGCGCAGAGGGGAGAAGAAGACAGAGGCGTCATAGTGCGCGGGATGTCATGCCAAAACGGTGGTCACCGCGTGCACACGATGCTCACCCGTGCTCCGAGCGGCCAAATTATTTCTGGGAGACAAGGTGTGCAAAGGGTGATGCCAAGGAAGAGAGAAACAAGCATAGTGCTCACTGAGGTGACCACAAGTAGCAAAGATACAAAGGAACAACAAGGTGTTTGGAGTTTGCTATGGCTCACACGTGTGGAGATTAAGGCTGATCTTTGATAGATGTTGATCATTCACTAAGATTACTTAGATGGCATGTGTCGGTGTCAAAACCGGTGGATCTGTGCGTCTAAGGCGGATGGTAACAGGAGGCAGGGGACACGATGTTTTACCCAGGTTCGGTCCCTCTTGATGGAGGTAAAACCCTACGTCATGCTTGATTATTCTTGATAATATGAGTAGTACAAGAGTTGATCTACCACGAGATCGGAGAGGCTAAACCCTAGAAGCTAGCCTATGGTATGATTGTATATTGTCCTACGGACTAAAACCCTCCGGTTTATATAGACACTGGAGGGGGCTAGGGTTACACAAGGTCGGTTAGAAAGGAGGAGATATACATATCCGTATTGCCTACCTTGCCTTCCATGCCAAGTAGAGTCCCATCCGGACACAGGACGATGTCTTCAATCTTGTGTCTTCATAGTCCAACAGTCCGGCCAAAGGATATAGTCCGGCTGTCCGAAGACCCCCTAATCCAGGACTCCCTCAGTAGCCCCTGAACCAGGCTTCAATGATGATGAGTCCGGCGCGTAGTGTTGTCTTTGGCATTGCAAGGCGGGTTCCTCCTCCGAATACACCACAGAAGAGTTTGAATACAAGGATATTATCCGACCCTGCAAAATAAGTTCCACATACCACCGTAGAGAGAATAATATTTCCACAAATCTAATCTGCTGACACGTTTTGGCAGCATGACATCATGCCATGGCCCAGTAATTATTCGAACCGTTTTACTTTAACCAGCCCTGCACATAACGCGAGGCGGTTTCTTGACACGTCTTGTCAAAGCAGAGATCGCGTTCCCCTTATTACAGGATTCTCATCAATACGGACGTGGGTAACCCAACCGCACCATCAATTACGGCGCTTGGGGGATAAGTGAATTTTACCAGGCTAGTGGGGTGCATAGTTTAGTCCGCCTTATAAAGGGATAAGATCTCACCTTTTTTCTTCCCACGCCTTCTTCCTCCTTGCTCATCCATTCTCGCGCACTCGAGCTCCAACGCCCATCTCCACATCCTTCTCCTCAACTCTCTCCAAACATGTCCGGAGCGGGAGGCAAGTGGATGGCCTCCTCCGTTATGGAGGGACACATCAAAAAGCTACATGGAGCCGGATACTTAGCCGCGGATATCGCGCACTGGCTGCCAGCCGCGGGGCAGGTCATCCCTACCCCAGAACCTCACAAAAGGGTGGTCTTCCTCCCCCACTTCGTCCGCGGACTAGGGTTTCCCCTTCATCCATTTATCCGCGGCCTCATGTTCTATTATGGGTTGGACTTTCATGATCTGGCCCCGAACTTCATCCTCAACATCTCGGCGTTCATCGTCGTGTGCGAGGCCTTCCTCCGCATCCGGCCCCACTTCGGCCTATGGCTGAAGACCTTCAATATCAAGTTGAAGGTGGTGGGTGGCCAACAAGCGGAATGCGGCGGAGCCATGGTGGGCAAGATGCCCAACGTTATATGGCTCGAGGGCTCCTTCATGGAGACCATAAAGGGGTGGCAATCCGGGTGGTTCTACATCACTGAGCTGCGCGACACCAACTGGGTGGCTGCCCCCGAGTTTCGATCCGGAATCCCCACGCGGCTCACTTCCTGGAAGGAGAAGGGCCTGTCCTGGGGTTCATCGGTGGAGCTGGATAGACTCCAGAAGTGTATCAGGAACATGACAAGCAAGAAACTTAAGCTTGTCAACATAGTCCAGGTCATGCTCTTCCGCCGGATCCTCCCGTGTCAACAACGGGACTTCAACTTATGGGAGTTCGACCCGGCCCAGCACCAAACTCTCAGCAAGCTCTTTGACACGACGCATAAAGACGTCTGGAGGGTGCTGTTCAAGGGCGCCGAGGTCCCTCCTTCTCTTACCGAGGACCGCGGGCTAAGCGCGAAGCGCCATGCGAATTCGGTAAGTTCTGTACATCTGGCAGGGTATTTATTTCCCATAGCTTAACCATGTGCGGGGTCTGAGCTCCCATGCCTTTGACAGGACTGGGTGAAGACATCGGAGCAGATCAACTGTCTGGCCCCTCTGCCCGAAGACCCTGCGGATGCTCTCCTGACGGAGATGCAGACTACGGCTCCTTATGAGGTGCCGGACAAGACCAAGAAGAAGGCCAAGGGAACCCTAAAGAGTTCCCGGCGCCAGGTGGTATCGGACTCATCATCCGACAACACCAGGACACCCTCCTCCCGTGAAAACGAGGAGAAGGATGATGAAGATTCTCCCCCTCCAGCCGGGGGAGACAAGAAAAGGAAAGCCGCCCCAACCGGGGAGGCCGAAGGGTCAAAGAAGGGAAGGACTCTCCTTCCAGAATGCTCCACCACCGCCGCCGACGGCAAAGACGAGTGGCTGCTCAGGGCCAAGCCACTGGCGAATTCGTAAGTATTCGGATACCAGAGTAACTCATAGTATACCTTTGTCGCACTGCTTCTCCTAACGTCGAATATGATTATGCAGTCCGCCCCAAGCCCGTATCGATGTATCATCGTCGGACGGTTCCTTGGACTCGTCGGACATGAATAGTGATACACTTCCAACCGCCTCCTCCCCTTACCCTACGGACAATGCCGAGGTATTGTCTCAAGGGGCACCGAGCCGGGGGGAGACGGTCCCGGAGGCGCCTCAAGGCGACCTCCCGGACTCCAGGAGCAAAGGGAGCAAGGCTCCCGGGGGCTCCAAGTTCGGCTCTTAGCCGAACACCGCGCCGGAACCTCAAGTGGTTCCGGACTCGAGCAGGCGGCCCTCTTCCAAGAGGGGCAAGCCACCCGTGTTGGTGACCTATGTCCATCCAGTGGCATCGGAAAACCTGCTGGGAGCGCTTCGCGGAGCTTCCATCGACGAATAGCACCGCACTATTATGAGTGCGGTGATCAAGAAGGTTTAGTCCGGCAAGAGCGGACTGACTGAAGCTTGTGCCAGCCTTCTAATAGGCTTTGAGGTAAGTATTTAGAATGTAGGAAAATATTACCACATAGACAGTAGCCCCTGATGCTCTGTTTGGTGTTCACAAAGAAAAGTCGAATAGAGGATCAAATAATATCCACAGGAGTCTAAAATAAGTATGTCTGCATGCATATGCAGGCTTCGCTGCTGACCTCTACCGCACTAACTGCGGAGGTCGCCGCACTGAAGCAGGACCTCGATGGGTCCGAGAAAGAGCTCGGCCTTGCCAAGAGGCAGGTCGAGGAGAACAAAGGTAAGTAATACCTTGTCTATATATAAAAGAAAATGTGGTTGCGAAATGACAGGATCATCATGAATGTGCCAGGGGCCACGACCGAAGTGGCGACCCTGAAGCAAGCGCTGTCTGAGGCCGAAAAAAAGCGGCCAAGGAGCGCACCGAGCGGGAGAGGCAAGAGGCACGGGTGGGCAAGGTGCAGCAAGAGCTCCAGGCTCTCGTGAAGAAGCACGAGGCTTTGGAGCTTGACTCGAAGACACGAGATTCCGAGCTTGCCGCGGCCCTCGAGAGCGCAAAGAATGCCAAGGCTGAAGCCCAAAAGGCCCTCCAGGAGATTGAGGCGATGAGGAAGATAGCGGCAGGTAAGGCATTCAATATGCACAGCAAGCATTTGAAACTAAATTACTTGTTAGTTACCCGAGTCCAGAGCTCTCCAGGAGCATTCGCAGATTTGCCCCGCAGCTTGTCGGATGCCGTGAGATATTACCAGGCCGAGGAGGGAAGCTCGACGAAGAAGTTGTTCTGGTCTCAGTATACTGGGACCGAACACCCGATGCCCATGAGCGACCAGCTGAAGCAACTGGTCGAGCTGCACAAGGCGGCAGAACAGGCCATTAAGGGCTTTATAGTCTGGATGTGGCCTGGCGACTCCCTTGCCAACAGCTATTTCGGCCTGGTGAGGCGGCTTGTGGATGCCTGCCCACGACTGGAAGTCATCAAGCGGTCCGTCTGTATCGAAGGTGCCCGCCGGGCTTTTGCTCGTGCAAAGGTGCACTGGGCCAAGATGGACGCTGAGAAGCTGGTGAAGGAGGGGCCGCCGCAGGGCAAGGAGCATCGCAACCCCGAGATGTATTATGAGGGTGTCCTGAAGGGTGCCCGTCTTGTAGCGGACCAGTGTGCAAAAGATGTAATATTTGAATGAATTTGCTTGTGTGATCCTGTATTATGAAAACTTGTTCATATGCGCTATGCAACGCTTGTTTGAATTTAAAATATTACCTTCTGTTCGGTTGTTTATCAAATCTGAGAGATGTCTAGTCGTCGGCTTCTGCCCCCATGCCACGAGTGCTGGGGTGTTCGGGATAAACCTGAGCACTCTTTTTCCCATTTTTGGGTCCTTTGAGGGAGGTGCTCAGCACAACGAACAAGGCAATCGGACTATAATACTTTATCACTCTCACTTAGCCATAGAATTCTATAATTTTAAATTTTGGCAAAGCCCCTAGTATTCGGAAGGCCGAATTCGGGGCGCTATACATGCCTTTAAGCCGGGCAAAACCGACTCCTCGCTCTAAGCGGCATAAGTCTTTAGGGACTCGAAACCTCTCGAGCAACGACCAGCTCTCGCCTTATCATGATAGTCAGTTTTAGCTTTCTCTACTGAGGTGCTTAGCCCAGCTGAACCGGGGCACAATTGCAGTAGTTCTCCCAGTGCTACCTTAGCCGATATAGCGGAACGTAAGGTACCAAAACATGGAGCCGGGCAAACCCAACTATTGACCCAAGACATGATTCGGAGTTGATGCATATAATGATATAAGTTCGGGGTGCCGCACTGTCGAAAGTGTTTGGACTTCTCACGCTGTATTATGGGGTATGCTTAAGCCCCTAGCGTACTGGCCATACAAGAGTGTACGGGTGCTGAATGCCATGAAAGAAGACTAGAGAGTGCGATAATAGTCTAGTGCTATGCATTGTTTATTCAAAAAGGTGCGTTAAAGCAGAATGATACAAGTAGTGCAATAAGCAGAAAGTAGGACTATTTGACATGTCCCCTCCAAGGGCAAGCTGAGTAATGTTATTTAAAGCAAGTATTTCACTCGTTATCAGAATCCACCTGGGAGTTCAGTGGTGCGACGTAGCTTTCTGCCTCCTTGGTTGCTACATCATGTGTCCGGCAATCATACTGTCGGACAGGGTTTCCAGAGATTAAAGTCCTGAAAGAGAGAAAAATAACAAAGCGGGAAGCCCCTAGTGCGGTTGAGCCGCGTCTTGGGGCATGCCATAGTCGTGCCCCCCTCCCCACCTATGCCCTTGGTATTTTCAATGCATAGTTGTGTACGCGTGGCACGGATTTCGCCGTTTGGCTGGGGCTGGGGTGGGGGCCGCATTGCTATGCGAGCTTGGAACGTGCCAGGCGGTATTGTTGCCGATTACTCCGGGCGCGCTTGAAGGTGTACGGGTCTTTAATCGCCGAACTGGTGGATTGCCTTAAGAGGCTGATTTGTGATTCTGCTGCGAGGGCCGCAGTGTGCTCCTCTGTACGGAGAGAGCGCCCTGTGTTTCCATTAACTGTGATGACCCCCCGAGGTCCTGGCATCTTGAGCTTGAGATATGCATAATGCGGTACTGCAATGAATCTCGCAAATGCGGTTCGCTCGAGCAGTGCATGATAGCCACTGCGGAACGGGACTATATCAAAGATTAACTCCTCGCTTCGGAAGTTATCCGGGGATCCGAAGACCACTTCCAGTGTGACTGAGCCTATGCAATGGGCCTCTACACCTGGTATGACGCCTTTGAAGGTCGTTTTTGTGGGTTTGATCCTTGAGGGGTCTATACCCATTTTGCGCACTGTGTCCTGATAAAGCAGGTTCAGGCTACAGCCGCCATCCATAAGGACTCGAGTGAGGTGAAATCCGTCAATGATTGGATCTAGGACCAGTGCGGTGAATCCGCCATGACGGATACTAGTGTTGTGGTCCCTGCGATCAAAGGTGATCGGACAAGAGGACCATGGGTTGAACTTTGGGGCGACTAGCTCCAACGCATATACGTCCCTTAGCGCACGCTTCCTCTCCCTCTTGGGGATGTGGGTTGCGTATATCATGTTCACTGTCTGCACTTGTGGGGGGAACCTCTTCTGTCCTCCGGTGTTTGGCTGTCGGGGCTCCTCCTCGTCATCTCTATGTGACCCCTTGTCTTTGTTTTCGGCATTTTACTTGCCGGCCTGCTCGAACACCCAACAATCCCTGTTGGTGTGGTTTGTCAGGGGTGCCGTGTATTTGACATGAGCAATCGAGTATACGGTCCAAACTGGACGGGCCCGGAGTGCTTCTTTTGAATGGATTTTTCCACTGATCGGGTTTAGAGCCTTTGAATCCGGCATTGACTGCCGTATCCTCGGTATTGTCGTTGTTGATGCGGCGCCTATGTTTGTTGCGACGTGGCCTGCCATTGCCGTCCATGGTATCCGAAGTACCATGGTTCTTTGATATGTTATTACTGTGAGCCAGCCAGCTGTCCTCTCCCGGACAAAAGCAGGTCATGAGTGTCATGAGGGCTGCCATAGATTTCGGCTTTTCCTGGCCAAGGTGCCGAGCGAGCCACTCGTCGTGGATGTTGTGCTTAAAAGCTGCTAGGGCCTCTGCATCCGGACAGTCGACGATTAGATTTTTCTTTGTTAGGAACTGTCTCCAGAATTGCCTGGCCGATTCCTTTGGCTGGTGAATTATGTGGCTCAAGTCATCGGCATCTGGTGGTCGCACATAAGTGCCCTGGAAGTTGTCGAGGAATGCGGCTTCCAGAGATTCCCAACAGCCAATGGACTCTGCTAGCAAGCTGTTGAGCCAATGCCGAGCTGGTCCTTTGAGTCTGAGTGGGAGGTATTTGATGGCGTGTAGATCGTCACCGCGGGCCATGTGGATGTGAAGGAGGAAATCCTCAATACATACCGCAGGATATGTTGTGCCATCGTATCATTCGATATTTACGGGTTTGAAACCCTCTGGGATTTGGTGATCCATTACTTCGTCTGTGAAGCATAGGGGGTATGCGGCGCCTCTGTACTGGGCTATATCGCGACGCAGCTCAATTGAGTCCAGCCCGCTGTGTTCGGCCCGGCCAGATTTACTTTTACTATATCCGGCGTGACGGTTATCGTCTCGCATAGTGGTGCACCCTCGTGATCCGTAGATTGATCTTGCGTGCTTTGCTTTGTCCTCCAATACGTCTCGCAGGTCTGGCGTATTTCCCCATGCCTTGACATTTTTATTTGAGTGGCATCGGAGTGCGGGCTGAGCTTTTGGCTGAAATGCCTCTCTATCGCGGCCACGAGGTGGCCGATCGGCCGCATCATACGCTAGAGATGTAGGTTTTGGTGCTTCCTCCTCCGGTCGGGGTAGCAACCTGCGCTTTGGGTAACTCTTGGAGGGATGTTCGAGTTTATATTCCTCGGCCGCAAGGACTTCATTCCATCTGTCGGCTAGCAAATCTTGATCAGCTTGAAGCTGCTGTTGCTTTTTGTTCAGGCTATTTTTCGTGGCTATAAGGCCGGCCCTTGAAGCGCTCTTGTTCGATGGGATCCTCAGGCACGACGAATTCGTCATCGTCGAGGCTTGCCTCGTCTTCGGAGGGACGCATGTAATTATCATCCTCCGCCTCTCCATCTGCCGCTCTCTTGGGAGGGTTGGCTTCTCCATCCTCCTGCCCTAAATCTTCCAGCAGGGGATTGTTGTCATCTCCGGCACTGTCCGGAGTGCTATTATCTCCTGTGCCGGTTTCACCGCTTTTGATTTGGCGAGACTTAGAGCGGCGCCGCTGACGTCGGCACTTGGGTTGCTTCTTGGAGGGGTCATCCTCCGCTGTCCCATTGTCATTGCCTTCTTTGGGTGTGTCCACCATATATATGTCATATGATGAGGTGGCTGTCCAGTGTCCTGTGGGCAGTGGTTCTTGTTCGCCTCCTGCATCGTCATCCATGCCGTCGATGTCTTCGGAGTCGAAGTCGAGCATGTCGGTTAAATCGTCGACAGTGGCTACTAAGTGGGTGGTGGGTGGGCGGTGAATTTCTTCAACATCCGCATCCCAATCCTGCCGGACATAGTTCGGCCAGGATTCTCCTGACAAGGTGAGAGACCTTAATGAGTTCAGTATGTCGCCAAAGGGCGAGTGTTGAAATATATCCACGGAGGAAAACTCCATGATCGGCGCCCAGTCGGATTCGATAGGCACGGGCGCAGGCGGTTCGGAGTCCATGGCCGGAGAAGGATCCGGCAGTTTGGCATCATGGCTCTCGTGAAGGGTAAGGTCGATATTCGGCTCGATCGCCACTGAGGATACGGCCTCCGTGGCGGGGTCTATCCACCCGTCCATGGATGGTGCAACAGGTTCCGAATTGAGGGTCGGAGCGGTTGCCGGTGCGATCTCTTGAACACTGTCCGATGGTAGAGCTAAATCATACTCATCGTGACCGTGTGGCGCACAAGGCAGGGGCTCGAATCTGTCGAAGATCAAGTCTCCACGGATATCGGCTGTGTAGTTTAAGCTTCCAAACCTGACCTGGTGGCCAGGGGCGTAACTCTCAATCTGCTCCAGATGACCAAGCGAGTTGGCCCGCAATGCGAAGCCACCGAACACCAAGTCTCACCCTGAACTGCATCGCTATCGATGATTGAAGGAGCCATCAAACCTAAAGATGATGACACAGAGGAACTATCAATGAAAGCACCAATGTCGGTGTCAAAACCGGCGGTTCTCGGGTAGGGGGTCCCGAACTGTGCGTCTAAGGCGGATGGTAACAGGAGGCAGGGGACACGATGTTTTACCCAGGTTCGGGCCCTCTTGATGGAGGTAAAACCCTACGTCCTGCTTGATTATTCTTGATAATATGAGTAGTACAAGAGTTGATCTAGCACGATATCGGAGAGGCTAAACCCTAGAAGCTAGCCTATGGTATGATTGTATATTGTCCTACGGACTAAAACCCTCCGGTTTATATAGACACCGGAGGGGGCTAGGGTTACACAAGGTCGGTTACAAAGGAGGAGATATACATATCTGTATTGCCTAGCTTGCCTTCCATGCCAAGTAGAGTCCCATGCGAACACAGGATGAAGTCTTCAATCTTGTGTCTTCATAGTCCAACAGTCCGGCCAAAGGATATAGTCCGGCTGTCCGGAGACCCCCTAATCCAGGACTCCCTCAGCATGGTTTCAGCTCAAGAGGAGGAGTTTATCTAGTACCTGTTGTACAAACCACCAGACGGAACAGAAATACAAACTATGAAGTAGCACTCACATGGAGAAGCCACTTGATCTGAAATTTGGCAGGTCATGGTGATTTTTGCCATATGAGGGTGCCATAAAAATTTCATACCATTTGGACAATCCAAAGTGCTACCTCCTTCATAATGGTCCTCTCTGAACAGGAACTTGAGAAACTTCCTGAGGGAAAATGGCTATATGAAATGAGCCCAAATTTTGGGGAGCTAGATTATATAGATAGGAGAAGTCCTAGGAAAATTTTCAGCCATAATGGAGCAATATAAAATATACTTGCTTCACTAACTGAAAATTTGGACAGAAACAAGGATTTGATTCTCAGCTCACATGGATGCATTGCATGAGCTCAAATCTTGAGGAGGGCTTTGATTTGATGCTATGAAGGACCATGAAGAAATTCAACTCAATTGGATTGACCTAGCTAGCACTTCCTTCACAACCAATTCCCTCAGACAGGAACTTTGAAACATTACTCAGGAATATTTACTAGGCAAATTAAGTTGAAATTTGTTATGAGGTAATTATTTGGACATGAAAAGGTACCCAAGAAGTTTGGAGTCAATTGGGAAAAGATAAATGGCACTTGCTTCACAATCTGCCATTCAGGACAGAATAGGAAAAGAATTATTTGAGGATGATGGGAAACATGGCCAATGAAATATTTTGCCATATTTGAGAAATATATGACCCAAACAATTTATGAGAATTATTTGGGAATTTTAGGATTGGTGGAAATATAGGTTGCTTCACAACCTAGGACAAATTGAGTTATTCCTTTAATAGAAAAGGAATATCCCCAATAAAAAGGACTATTGGGATTTGGGCTAGGATGAAAATGGAAAGGTCCAGGGAAGGATTTGGGTATGACAAGCCACTCTGGAAGCAAAGAAGAGTTCATCTTCTTCAGTTTCTAGACCACAAAGCCACGGAAAAAGAAATCTCAGGCAAAACCCTCAGAAAATCAAAAGAAAAAGAAAGGGCCAAAAATCAGGCTGTTACAAACCTCACCCCCTTAAAGAAATCTCGTCCTCGAGATTTGGTTTCTCAGGGAACAAGTATGAATATACTGACTTAAGGAAACCATTTCCAACTCGGGTCTCCTTTTTCTTTATTGTTGTTCCCACTAAATTTGTACCTAACTGGCTCTGGGTGGTTTGATTCACTGTATCCATATTCTGACAGATCTTACCCAACTTGTTCATGCTTATACAGGATCCAATTATTTTCATATCTGCTGACTTAGTTGAGATTCCATGACTGAAATATGTGTCTGTCTCACAAATTCGAGAGTGATTTCCGATGGGTGCGTCATCCAACACTGACAACCTTTCATGAAGTTGTGGCCACATTTTCCTGGTGAACACCCAAGCTCTGGCTTCTTGCATTGGGTTTCTTCACTGAATGTAGGTCCTTTGGGTTCCAAATTGTGAGTTGAGGCATAACTGTTTCCTGACAGATTCTGACCCATCGCAGAAGTTTCTGAATCATCTTAACTGGATCCACCTTCTGGAGTATCAGGTCCGTTCCAAATATTCGACTGTTGCTTGCCGGGGCCAGCATGAAGGGGTACGATCTTACATGATAATATCAGCAGACTCGACTAGCGATGGTTCTGGCAGAAGAATTTGGCTCACGACAGGCTATCGTTTGATAACCCTCACAAGTGAGGGCACATGCCTCAAGACGGTTACTCGACATCCCAATTATTCATTCCGTCGGCATATCCTTGGGGATAGTAGGTTGTGCGAGGCTTTACCATAGTTGATGGAGTCACACTATTGATTTAACCTTTGGTCTGACTTTGCAGATTCGGATATTTGATACTGACAAATCTGAGCATATGCTGTTGACTGAGCGGGTTGTCTGGATATGAAGCCCTTACCAAAATTGAGCATACCCACCTTAGGTGAATATCCATGGTGCTCCATATTGACTCAGAATGTTCGGGTATCTGCACCATGTGGGTCTTGCAACCATTTTCATACCTGCATCACCGGTCTTGCTACTTCATTACTGTTTTTCTTGTCTGGATCCTTGACTGAAAGAGCCCGGTCATATTGCTTCTTCGTGTGACCATGGATTCTGTCAGGTGCAATATTCTGACATGCATACTCTTATCCTTATTTCCTGGCTTGGTAGCATGATTCAAATTGCTGGTTCATCACCTCTCAAGTTCTGAGTGTAGAAAAATGATCATCCGAACCCTTGCAAAAAATCGGCAAATAAATCAGTAGCCACCAGAACGGTCTTAACAACTCAGATCTAGGACATTACTGAGATAACTCAACCACGTCTCGGGACGGCTGAAAAGCAGCTCAGAACATGAGACTGGGTCGATAAGAAGAAAGTGGCAGCTCCCTAAAATAGCCAAAAGTAGCTATAGGGCTATTGTCACAAAAAGAAACTCAACAGCTGTATGAGACGGTCGAAAAGCAGCTCAGAACTCATGACAGTCGTTGAAGAGAGAAATAAAAATTGGCATCCACCCCGGATAGCTACAAACGGCTCAGATCACAGGCGTGGTGCCGTTGCTGGAGAAAGAAGACAAGGGCTCATCAGGATCATCTTCCTGATTCACAGGTACTTGTACTGAGCTCATTCATTTTTCACACTATGGTGTATAGCTGGCTTCGTTCTTTTAACTATCCTCATGTGCCTGTCAAATCTGCTTTCGAGTGACTTGCAAGACCTTGGTGGTATGTTGACTGCTTATATGTGAAAATCTAATTCTCAAGGCAGACTTTCTTTCTGACTGAACTATTGCAGATTTGATTCTTGAGATGTACCGCCATATACTGTCAATCTTGCACATAGCTTACCTTCTTGATCATTTCTGCTATGAAGTGTGCACACTGAGGCAAACTTGATTATCCGTATCATGATCAGATATCCCCAGATCTCAATGCACTCGGCTGAGAATTCCATACTGATGCAAACTTGATACTGACAGTCCATCCAGGATTTCTTTTGCATTCAGACAAGGTATTCCAATTTCACTGCAGTCTGCTGATAATTCCATTCTGTTTAGCTGACCTTCCAAACATTTGAACTCCTTGCTGATTCTTCAGGTCCGGTGTCGGTTGATGAGGAACTTTGATAAGGGGGGAAATTGTAAGACCGAAGGCCCAAAGAAAGAAACAAAAGAAACGACGAAAACAAAAGCACACAAGCATACTAATAATATAAAGCAATCAACACATATTACTGCTACTCATACAATAATATGCATGCACACCTAAGCACACAATAGTCGCTGAAGCTCTGGTACTACGGTCTAATATGTTGTGGCGGTGTGCACGAAAGTTAGTCTATGTGTGGAAAGAGTTGGCGTAACCAAGGCTACACCAAGCGATGGCTGAACACCGGCTGGATCTAGATGGATACGGAGGCGAAGAGGGACTTGGCAATCATGCAGCGAGACACGGAGGTCACGACTACCTCATCATCAAACGTACGAAGGGAATCGTACACGTCCAAAGAACGAGATGATAGGGAAACCTAGGGAAGGAAAAGCAAGGCTTGCTGGCATTGCCCTCTTCTGATAACAAAGATCAGTAAGGGTTGCCAAAGGGACGAGATGGAGGGCACGATTCAGGATAAGGACACATCTATCACCAAAATGATTTGGGTGGAGGAAAAGATATCGACGCAATATCTGAGCATAACTCCTGCAAATGGTGTCTAGAACACTCGGTACCAGGGCATCACTCTGCTGGGACAAAGGTGACGCCGAATACCGAAGAGCAGGCATGCAAAGAAAGAGGCTGCAGGTAATGGATCGAAACCGATACCACCTACACTCACAAGATTAACCGTTAGCGACCACATAATAATCTATATACATGCTATGCAGCAAACAAATGCAGCAATGAAGTGCAACAAACCAACGGGGCTCTATACTACCGCATTCTAACGTTCGCGTGGGTTAGGGCATCCTACAGCCAGACCTGCTCTGATACCAAGCCTGTGGCACCCCGGATCAGAGAAACCGGAACGCCCCGTATTCCAGCCCAGAGATCGAGGAGAAGTCTTCTAGGATACGACACTGCTTAGCACAGAACAACTCAGCTCTTTATTACAATCTATATGGGTACAAGGGGATTACATCGGCACGACAACACTATGCCTGCCACGGTTGCTCCATGAAAGCAGCAGAACAACACGATGCAGCCGAATAACTCCTGGCAGCGGAACAATGTCGGCGGTGGTGAACTCCACTCCACAGGGACTCTGGCTGGAACGCTTATCCTAGCTCGCAAACAAGGAATCCACGGCAAACAAGCAATCAAATCTGGCATGACCTGCAAACTGGCATGACACGCCAAGTCAGTACATGTAACGTACTTGCAAGCTCACAGGAACCAAAGCAATCAAGCTGAACAATAGCATGGCAATTATATATTATTAAACAATGATGAACACGATACTATCAGAACACATGGCATGTACAATATAATACAGATAGTACAATACGAGCATGGCATAAACACATGAACATGATGAGACTAGCATGCAACATGATGAAACTATCATGCACCAACTTACTCTGCTCGGGTTACCTCGTAACCATCACATGCATCACTTACCATCACGGACATCACACGATCATCTTAGGATCCAATCAAGCTTGGTATTAACAATACCGTAGTAATCATTTATGACCACAAGGAGCTTGACCTTTGCCGAAAAAGGCTTTCGCCCCGCTTTATATATAAAGCAAAGATCCACAGTGCTCGGTACAACCGCACTCACCCATCACAAACACACACATACGCACCCAAGGCATGATACATAGGCGCTGAGCACCGTAACACACACCCTAGCACTACAAGAGCCGTCGGGCGCTTCATCCGAAGAAGGGAAACCGCATATGACGAACCGTGGGCTCCAAAGCGGTGCCTTCAGGAAGGATACGGCACCGGAGCGTCGTCACCGACCGATCTGAGGATCAGAGTTTCCCCTGGAGCACCACGACGGGCAGTGATAGCCGCGACGACGCCTTCAAGAAGGGAGCGATCTTCGCCGTCGCCAGTCCGTCCGAAGATAGAGAGGTTTTCACCCCGGACAACATTCACCACCACCGAACGCAACACCCTGGCTACCACGCCGCCCACATGACCGTAGTAGCCGGCAGCACCAAGGCATGAGCTCTGCCCAAGAGCACCGCGCCACCACCACCAGGGCCGCCGCCACGGAATCCAAGACCTTGACACCAAGTCCCCCGAGCCCCATCGCTACCCCCACCGCAGAGACGAGCGAAAAGGATCTGCCTTTCACACCCCTGGCCGGTCCCAACGCCGAGACCCAATAGGCCGGCCACAACAAGCCTCCATCGAGCCATCCTGCTACACCGGGCGCGAGACGAGCGCAGTCCTGCCGTCGGGCGCGAGACGGGCCGGTCCTGCTGCCGGGCGTGAGACGAGCGCAGTCCTGCTACCGGGCGTGAGACGAGCCGGTCCTGCTGCCGGGCACGAGACCAGCTCGGTCCTACATCACCGGGTGCGAGACGGATGATGGACCGCAGCCGGGAGAAGGCCAGCCCTTTGGTGAGAGAAGGGACAGACGCCGAGGAGAGGGGTCGAAGGCCGATACATGCAGCCTACAGACGGGCCGATGCCAGGAAGATCTGGCCACCGCCGTAATCAACCTACCACCACCACCGCTGCTAGCGGCAGCAGCAAGTGCACAGCCGTGGTCGACGGACATGGCCACGACCACACCCGGTCGTAGCCCACCCCGCGCCGCCCGACGCCCACACGCCCGCCAGACCAGAAAGGTGCTGGACGGGGCCGTCGCCGCCAAGCACGCATCACCGCCCCCGCTGCCATGGACGACCACCGCCGGACCTCACGGCACCGTCCGCGGTCCTCGCCGCCCGCAGCCCGCGTCGCTACGCGGCTAGATCTGGCGGAGCTGCGTTGACCCGCACCATCCGCCACCACCGACCGCCCAGCACGCTCCGCCACCACGACGCCCATCGCGCAGCCAGCAAGAGGTTGTCGCCGCACAGCTCCGGCTGCCCACCATGCTGTAGGGCCCACCGCCAGCGCTGCACCCCAGCCCGGCCGCCCCGTCCCGCATTAGGGCCCCACGCGAGAGGACGAGATCTCCCGGCCGCCGCCGCCGCTGCCAGCCGTGCTTTGCCCGGCTGCGCCCCCTGGCGGCGGCG
>NC_041392.1:332669772-332675819 GCF_002162155.2 Triticum dicoccoides | reverse complement strand
GGAGGGTCCAAGATAAATTTTATCCTCTATGCGTGTCGGAGCCTGACCTTTACCCTTGACTCTCGCATAACATCCCAAATATCAAACAAGTTGGTAATCACGATACCACAATGATCCTCTCTCGATCACATAAATATCAACCAACTTCTTTCATCATCGAAACATGGTTGTTATTAGGCACATCATTATTATTACTGTTGACCCATAATGTGACCGACACGAACTGGGCCCATATCCGTGGGCGCAGCTATCGATAGATTTAACACACACACTCTGTAGAGGTTAGCACACTGTACCCACACCACGGAACCCATGGTCCCGCACTCCCATTCGGGTGAACCAACAGCGTTCCGACAAAACCGTCCTACTGCCATGCATGACACTCTCCCGGCCACTCCGACCAACTCCCCTTTGGTCTAAGTCCTGGGTGTCCCCGTGCCTACCAAAGGCACCAACGGCCACCGTCGTGGCAAAACAGTCCCAAACGGGGACAAGGATCCTTACAAAAACAATGGGCACACAAGGCTTATGCCGTCCTACCTAGCCAAGGTAGCACCCGCGCACAACCTTCCCTCGTGGGAGGCACCGGCGAGAGGCATGACAAGAGACCCAGTTAGGACCCTCCCCCCCCATGAGGTAAGCGTGGTTGCACTGGTCAGCTCGATATGGTGGCACCATGACTCATCCAACAATTGTTCAAGTTCAATTTAATCTGGTTAAACTTGAATGCAATATGCCGAGTCATGATAAAAACAACATGATGCAGCTACAATGCATGAACATGATATTAACATAAGCATGGGGTGCATCCAAATCAACAAGCATAACAACATTTAACCATTTATCTAGAGGAGCATGGCATACTGATGAGCATGGATATCATAACTAGAACACTACCCATAGCATAACATGACCACTAGCATCAACAATAAATACCATGCAATAACATAACGATAAAACTACCATTCAAGTATTTAGTCAACTAGGTGCAAAAGAGCATGCAGAACAAAGGTACTCAGAACAGACAATAGTCATGCACCGAAGCCCATCACCAATATGTACTACTACCAAGCATGGCCAATATTAAAGTAATACTAGCATGAGGATCATAATAACATAGTGCAAGAAAACATATCATGACGGTAACCACCGATCCATAAGCATAACCAAAATAACGACAGCAGTAGCAAAACAAGCAGACATTTATTAAAGATTCAAGTTCAAAACCAATGCTTTTGCATGGCTATCATGCAAATGGTGGTTGTGGCTTTCCTGGGGATGAAGAAGGCTCCGGGGAGAAGTGCAGTGAAGGCGCAGAAAGATTCACCGGAAAATATTCTCTCTCGAAGGGGGCTGATTAGGGGCAATGGTAGAATGGTCATTTTTAGTATGTTAAACCACAGTGAAAATGTTACCAACAGATAGGGCTCAACGATAATAAGAAGTATGCTTTGGATTCACCTCAATCGGAGGTGCGGTCGCGAAGTTATGACCGTTCGTTCGTTAGGAAGAAAAAGAAATAAAATGTATTCATTTCTGCTCTGAACGGACGAACGTTCACAAACTAGAGGTTTCAGCCGGCTGGGTTAAAACAGAAAACGCATTCTTAAAAATACGTCTTCAGAAGAAGAAAGTGTATATTGGTGGATTACGTCTCCACTTACGCTGACGTGGCGGGGCATGGTCAAAGCGTGTGGCTGACGAGCAGGGTCCACAGGGCAGTGGGACCCGCCACTTATCCACGCTAGCAACCGGGTCAACGCCCGTGTCACTGCCAGTGGGGCCCACCGGATCTTTCTCTCTCCTCCTTGCTCCTTCCCTTCTTCCTCCCGACGTCGGCTGCAGAATAGAGGAGGCGCGCGCGCCGACGAGGACTCAGGACGACTCCGAGCATCAATTGGGACACCACGGCCACCGGTGAGACGAGGAGGTAGAGCCGCACCCACCTAGACATGAAGCGGCCACCGGGGAGCACCAAGACGAACGAAATGTGAACCGCTGCGGAGGATGGTTTCGGCCGGAGTAGGGAACGGGGCTACGGCCATGGAAACAGAGGGAGGAAGCGAGCGGGCAGCTCTAGGAGGTCGAGGGGCTTGCTGGTGGAATCTAGGCGAGGAGGGAGTGGCCGGACTGCTCGAATTTGAGCCGGAGGGGTCAGCAGCCATGGTGGCCAGGGGGAAGATAGAGAGGCTCAGGCGGTGGATTGATGGGTCGGGGAGGTTTCTAGAGAGGAGGTGAGGCTGCTGGTGTGCTCAAAATGCCCGGGGACGGGCAATATATAGCCGTGGCAAGGCGGTTCGAGCTGGATGCCGCCGCTCAGGTCCGGCCGAAGCTCTGGCGACGAGCAGCAGTCACGGGGAGCTCGGGAAGGTGATGAGAGGGAAGACGACGAGCATCAGAGCGTCACAGAGACAAGTAGAGCTCGGGGACAAGAGGAGGAAGAAGCCAACAAAGGAGAAGACGACGGTCGGCTACAGTGCGCCCGTGGACGTGCTCTGTTCACGACGGGGACGGCTCACTGAGGAAGAAGATGGAGGGCGCAAAGGCTCTAGAGAGACGGCGACAACACGGGGAACATGCTAGACATGGTTGCGTGATGATTGTATGAGTGCACAGAGGGCAGAAGAAGACAAAGGTGCCAGAGCGCGCGGAATGTCATGCTAAAACACTGGTCACCGCATGCACACGATGCTCACACATGCTCCGAGTGGCCAAATCATGTCTGGGAGACAAGGTGTGCAGAGGGTGATGCCAAGGAAGAGAGAAACAAGCATAGTGCTCGCTGAGATTACCGCAGGTAACAAAGATACAAAGGAACAACAAGGTGTTTGGAGTTTGCTGTGGCTCACACGTGTGGAGATTAAGCCTGAGCTTTGACGGAGGTCGATCATTCACTAAGGTGATTGAGATGGCATGGTTTTAGATCAAGATGAGGAGTTTATCTAGTACCTACTGTACAAACCACCAGACTGGACAGAAATACAAACTATGAAATAGCACTCACATGGAGATACTTGAGCTGAAATTTGGCAGGTCAGGGTTATTTTGGCATATGAGGGTGCCATAAAAATTTCATACCATTTGAACAAGCTAAAGTGGTACTTCCTTCATAATGGTCCTCTCTGAACAGGAACTTGAGAAAATTCCTGAGGGAAAATGGCTATATGAAATTAGCCCAAATTCTAGGGAGCTAGGTTATATAGATAGGAGAAGGCCTAGGAAAATTTTCAGCCATAATGGAGCAATATAAAATATACTTGCTTCAGTAACTAAAAATTCAGATCACATGGATGCATTACATGAGCTCAAATCTTTGAGGCGAGCTTTGAGTTGATGCTATGAATGACCATGCAAAAATTCAACTCAATTGGATTAACCTAGCTAGTACTTCCTTCACAACCAATTCCCTCAGACAGGAACTTTGAAAAATTGCTCAGGAATACTTACTAGGAAAATTAAGTTGAAATTTTTCATGCCGCAATTATTTGGACATGAAAAGATATCCAAGAAGTTTGGAGTCAATTTAGCAAAGATAAATGGCACTTGCTTCACAATCTACCATTCAGGACAGAATAGGAAAAGAATTATTTGAGGATGATGGGAAACATGGCCAATGAAATATTTTGCCATATTTGAGAAATATATGACCCAAACAATTTATGATAATTATTTGGGAATTTTAGGAGTGACGGAAATATAGGTTGCTTCACAACCTAGGGTAAATTGAGTTATTCCTTTAATAGAAAGGCATATCCCCAATAAAAAGGACTATTGGGATTTGGGCTACGATGAAAATGGAAAGGTCGAGGGAAGGATTTGGGTATGACAAGCCACTCTGGAAGCAAAGAAGAGTTCATCTTCTTCAGTTTCCAGACCACAAAGCCACAGAAAAAGAAATCTCACGCAAAACCCTAAAAAAAATCAAAAGAAATAGAAAGGGCCAAAAATCAGGCTGTTACAGGCTTGACCGAAAGAGACGAACCGGTATGACCAAGTTCCAGACAGAGAGAACATTTGTCACCTCAGCTCACTAGGCAAATAAGATCTTACAAAGATTTGCAAGGAATTAACTGAAGGATTTGCAATGAATTGGATGATGGGAATGCGGAACAAAAACAAAGGAAAAGAAAAGAAATCTAGATGAAGGGAAACAAATATGCAAGAGACAAATGAAAGAACACATAGAAACACTAGAGAACTTCATCTAGAATTGGTCGGCGACAAAGTCACCTATGTTAGAACATATTTACTGAGGAGTCAAGTAAAAACACTTGATCATAGGTCATACTCATCGTCTAAGCTGAAAATGGGGTTACCATTTTTCGTTTATCCTTTTTATGTATTCGCATCTTGTTGAGCTGCTTTGACCCATGACTTGGAGTAAATATTCTCTAAGATGGAATAGCATACCTTGGGTGGTGGTATCGAACTTGATCATGTAGTTGAACTTGCGTGGGGTGCTCAAGGGTGATGAAGCACATCAATGGTTGGGAGCGCCACTTGTAGTTTGAGTTCATCTACCTACATGGGTTAGTCTTGCAAGGAAGAGAACTTGTGTATCCAATATGACAATCATGAAATTTGATACCAAATGAAATTTGATATATAGAATTTGTCAAAGGATATGTTGAGGGGTTTCATGCTTCCTTGTCTTCAACCACCATTGTGTAGAGACTTGGTGATGTAGAGATTGCTCAAGATGTGAGTGAGTTGCAATCTCATGGATTTAGATTCATCCAAGTACCTACAAGGGTTAGATAGCATGCAATGGTAAAAATGTATCCAAGACATGTGATCATCGTCATAAGAGAATAAGTCAAGGATTAGTCAAAGGCTTATGCCTTGCATGTATCCAAATGGAGTTCATACTCCAAGTTTGAAGCATCAATAATGTTCAATTCACCTCCCAAACGGCAAAAGATTTTCTCATCAAGTGGTTTGGTGAATATATCCGCCAACTGTTTATCGGTACGAACATGCTTAAGATCAATGTCCCCTTTGGAAACATGATCTCGAATGAAATGATGACTAACTTCAGTATGCTTGGTTCGAGAATGTTGCACGGGATTATGAGCAATCTTAATAGCAGTTTCATTGTCACAAAGCAATGGAACATGTTTCACATAGATCCCATAATCTTTTAGAGTTTGGGTCATCCAATGTAATTGAGCACAACATGAACCGGAGGCAATGTATTCCGCTTCGGCGGTGGATAAGGATACCGATTTTTGTTTCTTGGAGGACCAAGATATAAGAGATCTACCAAGAAATTGACAAGTACCCAAAGTGGACTTTCTATCAACATTGTCTCTGACATAGTACGAATCGGAGTAGCCAACAAGATCAAAAGATGTAACATCCCAAATTTTCAATTTGGCATAGTACGAATCGAGTGCATATCATGACTTATTGCATTCCAGTTCCGCAATCCTCGTAATCCTAAGCATCTCAAGGACCCACGGAGAGAGTTGGGGATTTTCCTGTTTTCATATTTGATTTTTATCAAATAATGAAACGTGGATTTTGATTTTAATAATTTTTCTCTCTGAAATATTTCATATTAAATCAAATGAGTGGAGATAATATGACTTCTCCGAAATAATTGAAATATTGGAGGAAAAATATTAAAATCATTTATTGGATTTTATTTGGGTTTTTTTGGATTTTATTTGCATTAGAAAAATTGCACGTTTTCAAAATTGCATTTTAGGGCTAAGAAAATGTTCAACTCGTCCTAAATATTTTATTTAGACGGTGAATTTTTTTTTGGCATTTTTAGATTTTTTTTATTTTTCTAGGATTTTTCTTCTGTCGGCGGAATTATTTTAAAATATATATATATATCGCGCCCGACTGGGCCTAAGGCCCAGCCGAGCCAGGCCGGCCCGAGCCGCCACAGCCTCGCGCGCGCGCACCGCCGCCTCCGACCCGGACTCCAAGTCCGAGCCGGACTCCCCGTCGCCGCCGCTGCCTTGCCCGCTCCCCCAAGCAGCCGCCGCCCCCCTCCCCTTTAAATACCGTCGCCGCCCCCTTGAGCCCAAGTCGCC
>NC_041392.1:332660837-332668974 GCF_002162155.2 Triticum dicoccoides | reverse complement strand
CGCCGCCGCCGCCGCCCCGCCACCCCACGCCGCCCCGGGCCGCACCGGAACCCCACCGGAGCCGAGCCAAGGTAGCCGCCGCACCGCCCTGGTTTTCTAAAGAAAAACCGTTCGGTTTTTTTAGAAATCCTAGTTTTCGTTTTTTAAATAGATCGGTTATTCTCCGGTTTATTTATTTAGCGAGCGTTCGCTCGTTCATTCATTTTAACAAACGCGTTCTTCGTTTAGAACCAGATAACGAACGTTCGTTCGTTAATCTGTTCGTCGTTTTTCTTTTTCTCGGTTTTATTCCGCGATTTTTCTGATCGCGATTTCGGATCCGATCTTAATTTCTGTTTTTCTTCTCGCTCGTTTATCGGAATCAGGCGATTCAGGCGCCTGGAGTTTCATCTCGAAACCCTATTTCCGTTTAATAAACTCAACCAAGTTTTTGTTACTGTAAAAGTAGGCCTAGTTTCAGATTAGTAAACGAAGCTTCTTTCTTTTGCCATTTGACTTTCGTTGCTCCATTTGATTTGATTCTTTTTGCGTACCGGAGTTCTTAAGTTGAACTTTCTGGTCAACCTCTCTTATTTGAGTTTTGTTTATGCAACGTTGCTTGTTACTTATGTATGTTATTGCTTGCTTGCGATAGAATTCCCAGAGTGCGAAGCGTGTTACTACGAGTCTTTAGGATTCGCGGATCGTCAGCAAGGCAAGTAACACTTTGATCATATCCCATTATTACCAGTTTTTATGCATTAGTTCCAATCCTCAAACATTGCATGATTAGGATATCATTAACTTGGGGGTTGGGAAGTAGTTGCTGAGGTAGAACCTATTGCCCTGTTATACTCAAACCCTTGGGAGTTACTTCTACGTATTGCTTATATTGCTATGCTATGCTCGTAGACGTGGTTTGGGTTTGAGTAAAATTCATGTCAGATGTGAGATTGTTAATTAATGGTTCAACTTAAGGTGGCAACTTAATCAAACAACTGGGTGGATTGAGGCACTTGGGGAACCTTGTGTTGTCTGTTTTTTTGGAAATCCCGGGGTACCCATGTGATCTTCCTATGGACCGCCACCCAGGCTCAAAGGGAACTAAGATGATTCATGCTAGAAACTTCCGTGTGCATCCATAAGCTATTATGGGCTCTAGCATAGTTGAGTAGTTACTTGAAGCTCTTGAAGAGGTAGATCAGCAGGTAGTGGGTTTTTTGTAGGTTCGGTATGGTCTACCCGGAGTAGAGAGTTAACATTCCCGAAAGGCTGTGTCTCGGTCATCCGTTTCTCAAATGCCATGTAGTGCGAGAAATCCAACGGAGGCGATCGAGTCTTGTGGGGAAAAGTGCGCAAAACTCTGCAGAGTGTACAAACTAATCATGGTTAGCCGTGTCCCTGGTTATGGACAATTCTTGATTATCTAGTACTTGGGTTATCACATGTATCTCACCATGTTTAATTAATATTGTTGGGTTGTTAATCACTTTAATTGGGATTGAGTTGGGGTTACCTTCTCAATGATGTTTCAATCACCATGATAGTTAAATTAAAATCTATTCCTTTGTTGTAAAAAAATGGCTTTTCGCAAAACTATAACCATAGAGCTTTCCACCAGCCAAATATGCATGTAGTGATAGCATTATTCCGTTTCCGCTCTACTGTGTTATATTGCCAGCATATTCCATGTGTTGACCCATTTTCGGGCTGCAACGTATTATGTTGCAAACTTTTCAGACGAGGAGTAAGGTTTGTTAGGTCGTTGCCGTGCAGCTCAGCTACGCCGTTGGAGTTGATGGACTCACCTTATCTTCCGAGCCTTCCGCTGTTATCGCATTAGATGGCCTTAAGC
The DNA here is from genome assembly GCF_002162155.2 of Triticum dicoccoides. Lineage (NCBI taxonomy): Eukaryota > Viridiplantae > Streptophyta > Magnoliopsida > Poales > Poaceae > Triticum > Triticum dicoccoides. Next base: position 332,667,140 of record NC_041392.1, on the reverse strand, counting down.
CATATTCGTGTAATAAGTTCTCTTAGGAGATATTCGATGTAATAAGTGTGTGATTGCTACTCTGTTATAAATCCTTCGAGTACTGTGTGTGTCAGCATTACCGATCCAGGGATGACACTGAAGCACAGAGACTTGACCATCTGAGGTCGGGTCGCTACAAGATGGTATCAGAGCACACGCTGAGTGTAGGACACGACCACTAAGATAAACCCTAGGTCACACTTCTCTTCTCATTTCTGACTCCTCTCCATTTTCTACTCTTTAGGATGGTGGAGATGAAGAACAAGTTTGCACAACCGGATGAAGACACACCTTTTGGACGCCACTTGAAGGAAGTCACTAGGTACCTGAACATTGGAATACCAAGCTTCACTGGGATGTACAACGCCACTTTACCAGAAGAAGAGCGCTGGATGATTCAAGTACAAGTTCCAGGATGGACGTTCTCGCCAACCTCTAAACCCATAGAATTTTCCTTCGATGCACCAACCTGGAGTTTAGGAAAGAGTATGGCAGCTCACATCATCATGGGAAGCATTGGAGAAGTTTACAACAGGGAGCTTAAGGACACTATCTACCAAATATGTGGGCGCCAAGACGAGCAATGGGAAGTGATCAGCACCAAGAAGGGTAAATCCGTTGCAGCTTTCATCCAGGAGTTAAACCAGCCCATTCGACGTCAGGAGAACCAGATGTGCGCTGACATGATGGACTTGAAGAGGGCGAAGAATAGGATCATCGAGCTGGAGGAAGAACTCAAGTTTACCCGCAATGGATATGAGGAGGAAATCAAGATCCTACTGGAGAAGAATGACGACCTAGTCAAGAAGATTGGAGTATTCATGGGAGGACCAGCACCAATAGAATAAGAAGAAGAAGAACCCAAGGAAAGAAGCCCCGAGGACTACATCATCATCGACGACACCGATTCCGATCCTAGTGATGATGACTTTGAAGATGAAGCTGGAGCAGACATCATGGAGTCTTCCACCGATCAAAATTTCTAGATGACCACCAACTATTAGTAGTATTTTCCCCATGTATATAGTATTAGTGAGCACTTTTGCGATAGTTCTAGACCGTTTGTATGCCCTTGCTTGATTGATTGAATGAAATGATTGTGTTTTCTCATGTGCATATGGGTAGTGCCTTCTCATTAGAGCCCTTTTCTATTCTAAATCTCTTCCATCTAAACCCATCAGATGCCTCCGAGACGTGACACCGGTTTTGCCTTGCCGCCAGAGCTCACCCAGTTGATCCAGCAGCAGAATGCCTTGATGCAATTGCTAGTTCAGAACCAGGGCAACAACAACAACAACAACCCACCGTCAGTGGACAACCTAGCCCGTTTTCTAAGGTTACAGCCGCCGGTATTTTCCAGTAGCACCGAGCCTATAGTTGCTGATGATTGGCTACGCTGTATTGGAAGGGAGTTGACCACTGCAGGTTGCACAGATGCTGAGAGGGTGCACTTTGCTGCACATCAATTGGATGGACCAGCAGCCTCTTGGTGGGAGAATTACATAGCCAATTTTCCTGTAGCCAACGTCACATGGGACTAGTTTCAGCAAGCTTTCCGCACCGCCCATGTCTCAACTGGAGCTATGGAGATGAAGAAGCGGGAGTTCCGCAACCTACGCCAGGGGAACCGTATTGTGGCTCAGTACGTGGATGAGTTTAGCAAGTTATCACGCTATGCCCCTGATGATGTGGCCACCGATGCCGCGAAGCAGGAGAAGTATATGGAAGGGCTGAATAATGAGATGAGCATGCAGTTGATGGTAGCAACCTTCAACAATTACCAGGAGTTGGTAGATAAGGCTCTTATGATTGAAGGGAAACAGCAGCAGATTGAGAGCCGCAAGAGAAAATATGGACAAGGGAAGTATAACTCAGGAGCTCAACAGAAGCCTCGTCTAACCCAGAACTCGGGAGGACTTGTTCACAACCATGGAGGTCACAACCAAACTGGAGGAGGATCACATAACCATAGTGGTGCTAAGAATGGGAATGGGAACGGAGCTAACAACAATCAGAACCGCCCCAACCCGTCCACTCCCGCCAAAAGAGACTTAAGTCAGGTTACCTATTTTAAATGTGGGAATACAGGGCATTATGCCAATGATTGCCCTGAAGGAAGGAATGGAAACAAAAATGGAAGCGCTGGGAAGATGCCCCTCCATACAACAAAGGACAAGTGAACAACGTTAACGTGGAGGAGGTTGAAGAGCAGCCGGACGCGGTAATAGGTAATGTTTGGGTTAAGTCATTTACCGCTCTTGTTCTTTTCGATACTGGTGCATCGCATTCGTACATATCAATGGGATTCATGGATAAGTTTAAACTACCAACCCAAACCCTTAGGACCCCTCTTTTAGTGTGTTCACCCGGAGCAGAATATATGGCTAGCCGATGGTGTGACCAGATACCCTTAACCATTGGCACACATGTGTTCCCGTCCGACCTAATTATCTTGGAGTCACAAGGATTGGATGTGATATTGGGTATGGACTGGATGTCAAAGTATGGAGGAAGCATTGACTGTGCGAGTAAGTCGATTTATCTCACCACCCCGGAGGGAAAAAGGATTAAGTATGTGTCTAGGCATGTGCCTAAAAGGAGCCAAGTGAATGCCCTTACGGGAGTTGTTCAGGAGGAAGTGCCGATAGTAAAGGATTACCCAGATGTTTTCCCAGAGGAGTTACCAGGCATGCCGCCGGACAGAGACATTGAGTTTTTGATAGAGCTGTTGCCAGGTACAGGACCAATATCCAAGAGACCCTATCGGATGCCCGCAAATGATCTAGAAGAAATTAAGAAACAGAGCAAGGAGTTATTGGAGAAAGGATACATCCGAAGAAGTTCATCACCTTGGGGAGCCCCAGTACTCTTGGTTGAGAAGAAGGATAAATCCCTAAGGATGGTTGTTGATTATCGAGCCTTGAATGAAGTGACTATAAAGAACAAGTACCCACTACCGATGATCAACGATCTGTTTGATCAGTTGCAAGGATCTAAAGTGTTCTCAAAGATCGATTTACGATCAGGGTATCATCAGTTGAAGATATGAGAGAAGGACATACCAAAGACGGCGTTCACAACGCGATATGGATTATACAAGTACACGGTCATGTCGTTTGGACTAACTAACGCCCCTGCCTATTTCATGAGCATGATGAACAAGGTGTTCATGGAGTATTTGGACAAGTTTGTTGTGGTGTTTATTGACGATATCATGGTATACTCGAAGAACGAGGAGGAGCACAAGGAACATTTGCATTTAGTTCTCAAGAAGCTCAGGGAACACCAGTTGTATGCTAAGTTTAGCAAATGCAAGTTTTGGCTGAAGGAAGTCGGATTCCTTGGACATATCATAACAGGAGAAGGTATAGCAGTAGACCCCAGCAAGGCTCAGTCAGTCACTAAATGGTTGGCACCCACCTCAGTCAGCGAGATCCGTAGTTTTCTTGGACTTGCAGGATACTACCAGAGATTCATTGAGAAATTTTTCCAAGATTGCAAAACCAATGACTGAACTATTGAAGAAGGATACCAAGTTTAAATGGACAGAAGATTGTGAAGCAATTTTCCAGGAGTTGAAGAAACGTTTGACTACAGCCCCAGTGCTAGTACTACCAGATATACATAAGGAGTTCCAAGTATATTGCGACGCCTCTCGCTTAGGACTTGGATGTGTGCTTATGCAGGATGGAAGAGTTTTTTCGTATGCCTCACGACAACTAAAACCTCATGAATTGAATTATGCTACGCACAATTTGGAGCTAGCAGCCGTAGTGCATGCGTTGAAGACTTGGAGACATTACCTTATTGGAAACCGTTGTGATGTGTACATGGATCACAAGAGTTTGAAGTACATCTTCACCCAGAAGGAGCTGAACCTTAGGCAGAGGAGATGGTTGGAGCTTATAAAGGATTATGACATGAAGCTACAATATCATCCAGGAAAGGCCAATGTTGTAGCAGACGCATTGAGTCGGAAGAGTTATGCTAATATCCTTGAAAGTAAAGGACTGCCGAAGGAATTAGCAAAGGACATCATGGAACTTCGATTAGAGATTGTACCTAGAAGGTTCATTGCCACAATGGAGGTTCAGTCGACATTGCTGGACAAGATTCGGGAAGCTCAGAAAGATTATAAAGAGATTGCCGAGATAAAGGAGAAGATGGGCAAAGGAAAGGCCAAAGGTTTTCGTGAAGATGAGCACGATACCCTATGGTTTGAGGACCGAGTTTATGTGCCCAACAACCAGGAGATCAGGAAGTTAATACTTCAACAGGCCCATGACTCACCATACTTGATACACCCCGGAAACACCAAGATGTATTTGGATCTGAAGGAACGTTTCTGGTGGACTGGTATGAAGAAGGATATTGCCGAGTATGTAGCTGTATGTGATGTATGTCAGAGAGTTAAGGCAGAACATCAGAAGCCAGCAGGACTGTTACAGCCTATGCCGATACCCTAATGGAAGTGGGTTAAACTTGGCATGGACTTACCCAGGACTAAAGCAGGATATGATTCCATATGGGTAGTAGTTGATTGTTTGACCAAAGTAGCTCACTTCATCCCAGTGAAAACCACCTATACAAGTGCAAAGTTGGCCAAGATCTACATGTCCAGGATCGTATGTCTGCATGGAGTTCCGAGGACCATCATATCGAATCGAGGAACACAGTTTACTTCAAAGTTTCGGCATCAGTTACACCAGACTCTGGGAACGAGATTGGAGTTCAGTACAGTGTTTCACCCACAGACGGACGGACAAACTGAGAGAGTCAATCAAATTTTGGAGGACATGTTGAGAGCCTGTGCGCTAGATTATGGATCTAGTTGGGATGACAATTTGCCGTATGCAGAGTTCTCATACAACAATAGCTACCAAGCCAGTTTGAAGATGGCACCGTTTGAAGCCCTGTATGGACGCAGGTGCAGAACACCGTTGATGTGGGATGAGGTAGGAGACCGACAGTTGTTTGGACCAGACCTGATTAAAGAATCTGAGGAGAAGGTAAAATTGATACGAGACCGACTGAAGATTGCTCAGTCCAGGCAGAAGAGTTATGCAGACTCAAAACGCAAGGAGGTAACCTACGAAATTGGAGATAGAGCATATCTACGAGTATCGCCCTTGCGAGGAGTGAAACGTTTTGGAGTTAAAGGAAAGTTAGCCCCGAGATTTGTAGGACCGTATCGCATTTTGGAATGGATGGGAGAAGTTGCCTACAAGTTGGAGTTACCTGAGGGATTGTCAGGAGTCCATGATGTGTTCACGTTTCACAGCTGAAGAAGTGCCATGCTGAGATGGTTGATATACCATTAAGAGATATAGTACCCCTGGAGGCGATTCAGTTGTATAGTGATTTGACTAACGAGGAGAAGCCAGTTAAGATTCTTGAGTTTGCCAGCAGAATCACCCGCAGTAAGGTTATCAAGTTTTGCAAGGTTCAGTGGAGCCACCATACCGAGGATGAAGCCACCTGGGAACGAGAGGATGATCTCCGCAAGGACCACCCATACCTATTTTCTAGCCAACCCGAATCTCGAGGGCGAGATTCATCTTAAGGGGGGTAGGTTTGTAACATCCCAAATTTTCAATTTGGAATGTTATACATAGATCACCCATGCATATCATGACTTATTGCATTCCAGTTCCGCAATCCTCGTAATCCTAAGCAACTCAAGGACCCACAGAGAGAGTTGGGGATTTTCCTGTTTTCATATTTGATTTTCATCAAATAATGAAACGAGGATTTTGATTTTAATAATTTTTTTCTCCGAAATATTTCATATTAAATCAAATGAGTGGAGATAAGACGAATTCTCCAAAATAATTGAAATATTGGAGGAAAAATATTAAAATCATTTATTGGATTTTATTTGGGTTTTTTTGGATTTTATTTGCATTAGAAAAATTGCACGTTTTCAAAATTGCATTTTAGGGCCAAGAAGATGTTCAACTCGTCCTAAATATATTATTTAGACGGTGAAAATTTGTTTTGGCATTTTTAGATTTTTTTATTTTTCTAGGCTTTTTCTTCTGTCGGCGGAATTATTTAAAAAAAATATCTCGCGCCCGACTGGGCCTAAGGCCGAGCCGAGCCAGGCCGGCCCGAGCCGCCACCGCCTCGCGCGCGCGCACCGCCGCCGCCGATTCGGACTCCAAGTCCGAGCCGGACTCCCCGCCGCTGCCGCTGCCTTGCCCCCTCCACCAAGCAGCCGCCGCCCCCTCCCCTTTAAATACTGCTGCCTACCCCCTGGAGCCCAAGTCGCCGCCGCCTGCA
>NC_041392.1:332598331-332660411 GCF_002162155.2 Triticum dicoccoides | reverse complement strand
CAGGAGCCGCCGCCGCCCCACGTCGCCGCCGCCGCAGCCCCGCCACCCCATGCCGCCCCGTTGCTGCCCCATCGCCGCACCGGAGCCCCGCCGGAGCCGAGCCAAGGTAGCCGCCGCACCGCCCCGGTTTTCTAAAGAAAAATCGTTCGGGTTTTTTTAGAAACCCTAGTTTTCGTTTTTTTAAATAGATCGGTTTTTCTCCGGTTTATTTATTTAGCGAGTGTTTGCTCATTCGTTTGTTTTAACGAACGCATTCTTCGTTTAGATCCAGATAACGAACGTTCATTCGTTAATCTGTTCGTCGTTTTTCTTTTTCTCGGTTTTATTCCGCGATTTTTCTGATCGCGATTTCGGATCTGACCTTAATTTCTGTTTTTCTTCTCGCTTGTTTGTCGGAATCAGGCGATTCAAGCGCCTGGAGTTTCGTCTCGAAACCGTCTTTCCGTTTAATCAACTCAAACAAGTTTTCGTTACAGTAAAATTTGTCCTAGTTTCAGATTAGTAAACGAAGCTTCTTTCTTTCGCCGTTTGACTTTCGTTGCTCCGTTTGATTTGATTCTTTTTGCGTACCGGAGTTCTTAAGTTGAACTTTCTGGTCAACCTCTCTTATTTGAGTTTTGTTTGTGCATCCTTGCTTGTTACTTATGTATGTTATTGTTTGCTTGCAATAGAATTCCCGGAGTGCGAAGCGTGTTACTACGAGTCTTTAGGATTCGCGGATCGTCAGCAAGGCAAGTAACACTTTGATCATATCCCATTATTACCCAGTTTTTATGCATTAGTTCCAATCCTGAAACATTGCATGATTAGGATATCATTAACTTGGGGGTTGGGAAGTAGTTGCTGAGGTAGAACCTATTGCCCTGTTATATTCAAACCCTTGGGAGTTACTTCTACGTATTGCTTATATTGCTATGCTATGTTCGTAGACGTGGTTTGGGTTTGAGTGAAATTCATGTCAGATGAGAGATTGTTAATTAATGGTTCAACTTAAGGTGGCAACTTAATCAAACAACTGGGTGGATTGAGGCACCTGGGGAACCGAGTGTTGTCTATTTTTTTGGAAATCCCGGGGTACCCGTGTGATCTTCCTATGGACCGCCACCCAGGCTCAAAGGGAACTGAGATGATTCATGCTAGAAACTTCCATGTGCAGCCACAAGCTATTATGGGCTCTAGCATAGTTGAGTAGTTACGTGAAGCTCTTGAAGAGGTAGATCAGCAGGTAGTGGTTTTTTTTGTAGGTTCGGTATGGTCTACCCGGAGTAGAGAGTTAACGTTCCCGAAAGACTGTGTCTCGGTCATCCGTTTCTCAAACGCCATGTAGTGCGAGAAATCCAACGGAGGCAATTGTGTCTTGTGGGGAAAAGTGCGCAAATCTCTGTGGAGTGTACAAACTAATCATGGTTAGCCGTGTCCCCGGTTATGGACAATTCTTGAGTATCTAGTACTTGGGTTATCACATGTATCTCACCATGTTTAATTAATACTGTTGGGTTGTTAATCACTTTAATTGGGATTGAGTTGCGGTTACCTTCTCAATGATGTTTCAACCACCATAGTTAAATTAAAATCTGTTCCTTTGTTGTAGGAAAAATTGGCTTTTCGCAAAACTATAACCATAGAGCTTTCCACCAGCCAAATATGCATGTAGTGATAACATTATTCCGTTTCTGCTTTACTATGTTATATTGCCAGCATATTCCATGTGCTGACCCGTTTTCGGGCTGCAACGTATTATGTTGCAGACTTTTCAGACGAGGAGTAAGGTTCGTTAGGTCGTTGCCGTGCCGCTCAGCTGTGCCGTTGGAGTTGATGGACTCACCTTATCTTTCGAGCCTTCCGCTCTTATTGCATATGGCCTTAAGCCATATTCGTGTAATAAGTTCTCTTTGAGACATTCGATGTAATAAGTGTGTGATTTCTACTCTGTTATAAATCCTTCGAGTACTGTGTGTGTCAGCATTACCGATCCAAGGATGACATTGAAGCACAGAGACTTGACCATCTGAGGTCGGGTCGCTACAAAAGAAGACCTCTTAGGATACCAAATGCCAAAATTTGGTGTATGTATTAGGTATCTCACTATCCTTTTCACAGCCTTAAGATGACATTCTTTGGGGGCCGCTTGATATCGTGCACACATGCACACACTTAGCATAATATCGGGACGGGATGCACATAGATATAGCAATGAACCAATCATAAAGCGATAAACCTTTTGGTCAACTAATTTTCCATCCTTGGTCAAGTCAAGATGTCTACTAGTAGGCATAGGAGTTTTCATACCTTTGCTTTCTTGCATGTTGAACTTCTTGAATAAGTCCTTGGTATACTTTGTTTGGGAAGCAAAAGTACCCCCCTTAGTTTGCTTGATTTGTAGACCAAGAAAGAACTTGAGTTCACTCATCATGGATATCTCAAACTTCTCCCACATTAGCTTTCATAACTTCTCACTAAAATGAGGGTTATCTGAACCAAATATGATATCATCGACATAAATTTGGCACAACAAATAATTCACCATTAACCCTTTTCGTAAAAAGAGTAGAATCAATCTTCCCAATCTCAAAGCCTTTTTCAATAAGGAACTTGGTCAAGCATTTATACCACGCTCTAGGAGCTTGTTTAAGACCATAAAGAGCTTTTTGAAGTTTGTAAACATGGTCATGTTTCTTAGGATTAACAAAGCCGGGAGGTTGTTTAACATAAACTTCCTCCACAATTTCACCGTTTAGAAAAGAACTTTTAATATCCATTTGGTACAAGGTGATATCATGGTGATTAGCATAGGCAAGTAAGATGAAGATGGACTCAAGTCTAGCAACGGGGGCATATGTCTCACCATAGTCCATACATTCGACTTGAGTGTAGCCTTGGGCGATGAGACAAGCTTTGTTGCGGATGACTTTACCATCTTCGTCTTGCTTGTTGCGAAACACCCATTTGGTACCAATGATGTTGTGGTTGTTGTCGGGCTTCTCGACCAATGTCCACACTTGATTTCTCTAAAAGTTGTGCAACTCTTCGTGCATGGCATTTATCCAATCCCTATCTTCCAATGCTTCTTCAACCTTCATAGGTTCAATTCTAGAGATGAATGAATAATGTTCACAAAAATTAGCCAAAGGAGTTTTAGAGCGAGTGATTCTCCCGATTTGAATATCGTTGAAAATTTGTTCAACGGGATGGTCTCGTGAAACTCTTTCTCAAACTCGTGGGAGTTTTTGATTGGATCGGGGTCGAGCATCTTCTTCATCCTCTCGTTCTCCTTCTTGGCCTTCTTCATTGTTGACGTTGTCATTCTCTCGTCATGGTGGAGAAGGAGGTTGATGAGGTCCATCTTTGTGTACTTCCTCATTTTCTTCATCTTGACATGTCCCACTTGTGGATGCTTCCATGTCAACTCTTGGTTCACCTTGTCGTGAGGTAGAAGCTTCCAGTTGGACGGACGAGGTACACTCCTTCACCTTCGTTGGACAAATCTTGCCAATAGACAAGTCTTGGATTTCTTCCAAAGGGTCTTTATCTCCTACATCAATTGGCTATTGCTCTACTTGTGAGCCGTTAGATTCATCAAACTTAACATCTACCGTCTCTTCAACCTTTCGGGTGAAATTTTTGTAGACACGGTAAGCGTGAGAGTTTGAGCCATAACCAAGTAGGAAACCCTCATGAGATTTAGGAGCAAATTTAGAACGACAATGCTTATCAAGAATGTAACACTTTGAGCCAAATACTCTAAAGTATCCAACTTGGGGTTTGTTATCGGTGAGAAGCTCGTATGTCGTCTTACCGAGTAGCTTGTGAAGGTACAAGCGATTTGTTGTGTGACAAGCTGTCTCAACCGCTTCCGCCCAAAAGTGTTTTGGCGTCTTGTACTCATCAAGCATCGTTCTCGCCATCTCAATAAGAGTTCGGTTCTTCCTCTCAACAACTCCATTTTGTTGAGGCGTGTACGTAGCTGAGAACTCGTGTGAAATCCCTTCTTCGTTGAGAAAGGTATCCACATTTGTGTTCTTGAACTCCGTTCCGTTGTCGCTGTGAACCTTCTTGATCTTCACATCAAATTGATTTTGGGCCTTCCTAGCGATGTTCTTGAAGATCTTTTGGACCTGTGATTTATCGTCAAGAAAGAACACCCACATAAATCTTGAAAAACCATCGACTATGACTAGACCAAATGAGTTACCACCGAGACTTTTGTAGGCGTTTGTACCAAAAAGATACATATGAAGTAGCTCGAGCGGTCTTCTCATGGTCATGATGTTCTTCACGGGATGACTTCCTCCGACTTTTTTTCCTGCTTGACAAGCACTGCACAATCTATCCTTGTCGAATATAACATCTTTTACTCCAAGGATGTGATCACCTTTAATAAGCTTATCAATATTTCGCATTCCCACATGACCTAACCTTCTATGCCACAACCAGCCTTTCGAGGATTTAGCAATTAGGCAAGTTCAAGGTTGAGCCTTTTTAGTGAAGTCAACAATATATAGTTCACCTCTATGTATACCGGTAAAGACCATTTTATGATTATCTATACAAAACAGTTGGCAATCTACTTCTATAAATAGGACATTGAAACCAAAGTCAGCAAGTCTAGATACGGAAAGTAAGTTGTAGCCAAGAGATTCAATGAGCATAACATTTTGTACAGAGCTATCATGTGAGATGGCCACCTTACCAAGGCCAACCACCTTACCCTTTGAGTTGTTACCAAAAGTGACATACTTTCGAGGGTCGTCGTTTTCAGCAAGCTCACGAAACATATCTTTGTCTCCGGTCATATGATCGGTACACCCACTATGAAGAACCATTCCTTTCCTCCTTCCATGTAGCTGCGAATATTTGCCATAAGACAAAAGTGTCTCATAGACTCATCGAGATCAAGGTCACTATCATCATCCTCATCATAGTATCCATGTTCATCATAGTCTTGTGATGGATCACGTCATCACAATAGTCATCTTTATGAATTCTAATGGCTTCGTAGGTGATATTGCTAATGATTCCAACATCTCCTTTGGCACTCACAAGATTAGTAAGCTCAAATAGACAATCACCAAATTTGGGATCATTAGAACTCATCTTACTCAAGGCAATAGACTTGTGAAGGATCTCATCTAGGTTTGGAAATCATTCCTCAAGAAATCTCCATATGGTGTAGGCACAATCAAGAGCAGGCAAGCTAGCAAGCATGTTTCTAGGCAAACCTCTAGAGATTAAATTGATAGTTCTAAGATTACGGATCATGTCAATAGACTCATCAAGGGTAGGATGCAAAGGATCAACATGAGGTGCACAAGGGCTAGTAATGTACTTCTTCAAATGATATTCATTGAAAATCTCAAGCATCTCTATTTTCCACTCATGAAAGAACTCTCCATCAAGTATAGGCACTCTATGTCTAAGACTCCCCATCGTAGACTCATCTGTCTTCCTCCAAAGGTGTTTAAACCAAAGCAATGGAGACCATTTCTCTGATACCAATTGAAAGGATCGAGAAGAGGTGTCAAGCGGGGGGTGAATAGACTTCTATCAAAGAAAAGTTGCAGTTTTTATTTCCTTCAAGTTAATGTAGAGTTTTAGCACAAGTTTAAACATTCACAATACATTCAAGAAAGCATGGCAAGAGTATATGAGCAGCAGAAAGTAAAGCATGCAATTTGCAAGAATGTAAAGGGATGGGATTGGAGTGTGCAGACGCAATTGGAGACACGGAGATTTCTGGCGTGGTTCCGATAGGTGGTGCTATCGTACATCCACGTTGATGGAGACTTCAACCCACGAAGGGTAACGGTTGCGCGAGTCCACGGAGGGCTCCACCCACGAAGGGTCCACGAAGAAGCAACTTTGTCTATCCCACCATGGCCATCACCCACGAAGGACTTGCCTCACTAGGGTAGATCTTCACGAAGTAGGCGATCTCCTTGCCCATACAAACTTCTTGGTTCAACTCCAAAATCTTGATGGAGGCTCCCAAGTGACACCTAACCAATCTTGGAGACACCACTCTCCAAAAGGTAATAGATGGTGTGTTGATGATGAACTCCTTGCTCCTGTGCTTCAAATGATTGTCTCCCCAACACTCAACTCTTTCTCATAGGTTTGGATTTCGTGGAAAGATGATTTGAGTGGAAAGCAAGTTGGAGAAGGCTAGAGATCAAGATTTATGTGGTTGGAGTGGATTATATTGACCTCAACACATGAGTAGGTGGTTCTTTCTCAGAAAATGCATGCTGGAAGTGTAGGCATGTTCTGATGGCTGTCCTCAGGAATGAAGAGTGGGTGGAGGGATATATATAGCTTCCACACAAAATCTAACAGTTACACACAAACCACCAAACTCGATGGGACCGAATCAGGCAACTCGGTCAGACCGATTTAGTTCATAATGTGACTATTAGACGTTTCGGTGGGACCGATATGATCAACTCGATGGGACCAATGTGCTAGGGTTAGGGTAATACCTTGTCTCAGTTTGACCAATTACACAAACTCGGTGAGACCGATTTTGGTAATAAGCAAAACAGAGAGTTGGTCAAGCAAACTCGGTGGGACGGATTGCATATCTTGGTGGGACCAAAATTATTGCAATAGGTAACAGAGAGTTTGCAAGCCCATCTCGGTGAGACCGAGATCCCATCGGTGAGATCAAATTAATTAGGGTTTGTGGCAGTGGCTGTGTCAAGTGAACTCGGTGGCGTGATACGTCTCCAATGTATCTATAATTTTTGATTGTTCCATGCTATTATGTTACCCGTTTTGGATGTTTAATGGGCTTTATTATGCACTTTTATATTATTTTTGGGACTAACCTATTAACTGAAGGCCTAGTGCAAATTGCTATTTTTTTGCCTATTTCAGTGTTTCGTAGAAAAGGAATATCAACCGGAATCCAAACGGAATGAAACCTTCGCGAGGATCGTTTTTGGAACAAACGCAATCCAGGAGACTTGGAGTGGATGTCAAGAAAGAAGTGAGGAGGCCACGAGGCAGGAGGGTGCGCCCCAGGGGTTGGGCATGCCCCCACCCTTGTGGGCCCCTCGCAGCTCCACTGACATACTTCTTCCTCCTATATATACCCATATACCCTGAAAACATCCAGGAGCACCACGAAACCCTATTTCCACCGCTGCAACCTTCTGTACCCATGAGATCCCATCTTGGAGCCTTTTCTGGCGCTCCTCCAGAGGGGGAATCGATCACGGAGGGCTTCTACATCAACACCATAGCCTCTGCAATGATGTGTGAGTAGTTTACCATAGACCTTCGGGTCCATAGTTATTAGCTAGATAGCTTCTTATCTCTCTTTGGATCTCAATACAAAGTTCTCCTCGATTATCTTGGAGATCTATTCGATGTAATTCGTTTTGCGGTGTGTTTGTCGAGATCTGATGAATTGTGGGTTTATGATGAAGTTTATATATGAACAATATTTGATTCTTCTCTGAAATCTTTTTATGCATGATTTAAATATCACATTCTCGGTTTGAGATGCTTCATCTTTTCTTTTTCGGAGTTCGTTCATGATATCAAAATTCTCGATTTCAATTGTTTCATCTTTCTTTTTCCAGAGTTCCAAGCTCTCCCGGTTAACTCGCCGCGAAGCTCCATCTAAATCATTGCAAGGCTTCATCTTATTGTTTTCAAGATTCTTTTCTTTGCGACCATGTTTTTATCTATCTGGAGTTCTTCAAGAGTTTCTACATGCTGGTTCGTCAAGGATTCTTTTCATTCTTGAATTGTTCTTCAAGATATCTCTCGAAGTTATGATCCGCCAAGCTATACTCAAAATTAAACAGGGTGCTCAACACATGTTTTGTATTGAGGAGTTCAAGTATTCTTCATCGTGCATTCCAAAGTGCACTTCTTCCTACCTTATGTCTTGAGATGGTGTTATGTCATTCTTGTTAATTTCCCTTCGTGTTTCATGATTCCCATATGTCAAGAAGGACATATTCTAAATCCATCATTTTTCTCTTCGTTCAAGAGACTGTTTCAACCAATCAATCTTTTTGTTGGAGTTATATTGGGTTATATTTCACCTCAAGTTTTCCCTAAGGATTGTTCCTTTTATGGTTCTTATAAATGACCCAGGTTCTTCATTTATCCTCCCGGTGAAATAGGTTTCTCGTCTCCTTGTTGATATCAACCCAATCTATTATTTTCGTTAGTGCCAGAATTTACCTCATAGTTTTGAGATGTTCTCCATAAGCCCACTACAAGCTTGTTCTTTTCATGGTTGATTTTCCAACAACTCCATTCAACCTTTTCTTCGTAAGCATGCTCTTTCAATTTTATTTGCGAGAGTTGTCATTCGTCTTCTCCGTTCTTTTCTTTCCAACCATTTAGCTTTCCATTCATTTGTTCTGGAGGCATGGTGATGTTGCTCTCTTTGTCCCTTCATTTCGTTTTGCCAAGATCATGCTCTTTCCTTTGCCTATCCATTCAACCGGAGCGTCGTGTCCTTCAGTCAAGTTCTCTCATCTTATCAAGTATTGCCTCCCGTCTCAACCGGAGTGCTGTCGGAAATCTTTCTTACCCATTGTGCCATTCTTTCAATTATTCTGGAAGCAGTGTGTTGTTGATTTCATCATGTATCCTCTCATCTTGTCAAGTTCATGATTCTAATTCCTTCCATTTACAGTCAGAGTGCTGTACAAATTATATCATTCTTTTTCCTCCTCTATCTTGTTTTAACCGGAGTGTTGTGTCTATCATCCCTCTTCTAACCGAAGTCTCATCCAAGTGCTTTCATTTTGCCAAGTTCATATTATTGCCTTCCATTTCCAACCGGAGTGTTGTCGTAATTCATCTATATTGTTCCTTGTACTTCTCGTTTCAACCGGAGTGCTTGCATGTACTTCTTGTCCATTGCAACCCTTTTCTTATGCCTTTCAACCTACAAGGTTACAGTAATGTTCCTTGTTCCTTTGTTCTAACGGATTGTTTTCAACTTTCTTAATCCTCGTTGTATTCTTTCTTTCAATTTGTTCAACCTCGCAAGGTTCTTTGGTTTCACTCATTTGTCAAGGAATCAACTTAGTTTTACCTCTTCTCTTTCTCTTCCGTTTCTCTCCGGAGCCATCCTAGATCTTGGGACGAGATCCTCTTGTAGTGGTGGAGTGTTCTAACACACCGACACCGATGAGCCAGGTGTCTCCCAATTATTTGCCATCATTGCCTTGTTATTTTCTTGCTTGTTGCATCTTTCCATGTCATCATCCGCATTGCATCTGCATGTTTTCAAAACTTGCATCTGTCCGGTTTCCCGAAGTTCTCTATGTTGTCCGTTCTGACCCCAGACACACTTGCACGCGCCCGCAGCACATACTAAATATTATTTTATAAGTGGCTAGAAAATGTTCTCGGAATGGGTTGAAAGTTGGTGTGCGGTGTTGTTTTCTTGCTGGTAGGCCGCCTGCCAAGTTTCATCGCATTCGGAGTCCGTTTGACGCCCCAACGGATAACTATAGCGACAATATAGTCTGAAAACCCATGCCGGGCCGCTTTCTCTTCTCTCCTCTCAGTCCAAGCCCTTCTTCACAGCCCATCGAGCCCACCTACCTACCCCCTCCAACCGGAAGTGTCCAATCGGTATCGAAGGGTCCAGAAACAACCCCTAGACCCAAACCCTAGCATTTTTTGCTATATATGGACACCCTCCTTCCAAATTTGGCATCCCCTAGTCTCCACCTACCTCCAGCCACCTACCCTCCTCAATTTTCGTGCCTGCCCGCTTCCCCGCCGCCACTTGGCACGCCGCCATTCACCAGCCGCCGCCAGCCCCCACCAGCGCCGCCACCCTCGGCCTATCGCATCGCGCAACCTATCCCCAGCGCCTCCCCACACCCTTACGCCGCTGCGTGGCCTGCCAGGACCCAGATCGGGGCCCTGGAAGCCCATCTATGCCCGAAGCACCGCCGCTGCTCCTCCTACAGCGCTCGATCCAATCTGGATCGAGGCAACTGCCTCCGCCCCAAGCGCCACCCCGCGTCTGCGCCGCACCCCGTCAGCATCACCGACGGCCACAAGAGACCTCGTCTCCATCAAGCTCCACCGGAGGACCTCCCAGGCCGATCCTGCTCCCTCTCCTCTTCTCATTTTCCCTTCGCGCTCCCTCTCACCCCGATCCCTCTTCCCGCAGGACCTCTTGACGTCGCCATGGAACCTGATGCCTCAGGCAACCCTCACCGGTGCATGCCCCTACCATTGCCTGCCGGATCTGGATGAGCTCCTCTGGTTCGGCCATCCCCAGCGTCGTCTTTGCTTCCTGCTCCAAGCCCAGCTCGCCGGAGCCCTGCGCCTTGGTCGCGCCTGCCTACGCGCGCATGTGCATGCGAGCACACGCACAGCTACTGTGCGTTGACCGCATGTGGATTGCGCCCTCCTCAAGGCCCAGCAACCGCTCCCAGCGAGCGGCACTGAGTCGGCCTACCTCCTACGCGCCATGGGCCGCACCAGCTGGCCCAGCTGTGCGTCCTCCTCCCGGCCTGCCTCGTCCACCGACTAGGCCTCAGCCCTTGGTGAGGCCACCACCAGCGCCTCCTTTTTCTTCTATTCTGTCGGACCTCTTCTTAGATTCGGCCCATATAGTGTTTTTTCCCTATCCGCGGTTTAGACATTATCTAGTGTTTTACAGTTTTGCAGAAAAACCCTCATGTTTCATGCATATAATAACTCATGAACCGTGCATCATATTGAAATGTTTTATATATGTGACATGCTTAGAATTTCATCTAGTTTCATAATTTGCAACTTTCATCCATATTAAAAATGTTTAAATGTGTTGTTTGTTTAATTTGCTTAAATGCCATGCTAAAATGCTTTATTTCACAACTTAATAACCGTAGCTCCAAATTTAATAAACTTTATATGTAAATGGGGCAAAAAATGCATAGATTAACATGGTGTACTTACTTTGCATGATTAACAACTCTAAAATTATGTTTAGGGTAGAACAGTAGCTAATTCGAAATATGCATATGAGGATTTTCCGGAATTGTTGTTGTTGTTGTTGTTGTTTCTGGCCTCATTTAAACTTGCTTAAATATGTAGTTTACTTTTGCTTCACCTCTTGCCATGTTTAACAACATTTAATATTGCTGGGTACATAATGGGAGAGAACTAAATAATTGATGTGGTGTTTCGTCAATACGCAACTCGTTGCATATTGAGCTCCACTTAATTTGTAGTATTGTTTGTGCACTTTGCCATGCCATGTTTCATTAAATCGGACATGCATCATACTTGGTTGTGCATCATGCCATGTTTATGTGATGGTTGTTTACCATGTTGTTTGCTTCCTTCCGGTGTTGCTTCTTCTTGATAGTTCTGGTAACGTTGCGTTTGTGAGGATCCGTTCGACTACGTCCGTTTGTCTACTTCATGGACTCGTTCTTCTTCCTTGCGGGATTTCAAGCAAGATAATCATACCCTCGATATCACTTATATCTTTGCTTGCTAGTTGTTCGCTCTATCACAATGTCGCGCTACCTACCACTTGTTGTATCATGCCTCCCATATTGCCTTGTCAAGCCTCTAACCCACCTTCCTAGCAAACGATTGTTTGGCTAAGTTACCGCTTTTGCTCAGCCCCTCTTATAGAGTTGCTAGTTGTAGGTGTCTTGCAGTTTGTTCCATGTTGGAACATGGATATGTTGGGATATCACATTATCTCTTATTTAATTAATGCATCTATATACTTGGTAAAGGGTGGAAGGCTCGGCCTTTTTCCTGGTGTTTTGTTCCACTCTTGCCGACCTAGTTTCCGTCATACCAGTGTTATGTTCCTTGATTTTGCGTTCCTTACGTGGTTGGGGATTTATGGGACCCACTTGACAGTTTGCTTTGAATAAAACTCCTCCAACAAGGCCCAACCTTGGTTTTACCATTTGCCTACCTACCACCTGTACATTTCCCTTGGGTTCTGCAGACTCAATGGTCATCTTTATTTTAACCCCCCCGGGCCAGTGCTCCTCTGAGTGTTGGTCCGAACCGAGTGGCCTGCGGGGCCACCTCGGGGAAACTCGAGGGCCAGTTTTACTCGTAGCCTATCTCATCCGGTGTGCCCTGAGAACGAGATATGTGCAGCTCCTATCGGGATTTGTTGACACAGTCGGGTGGCTTTGCTGGTCGTACCATTGTCAAAATGTCTTGTAACCGGGATTCTGAGACTGGTCGGGTCTTCCCGGGAGAAGGAATATCCTTCATTGACCGTGAGAGCTTGTCATGGGCTAAGTTGGGACACTCCTGTAGGGTATAAACTTTCGAGAGCCGTGCCCGCGGAATTTATTAATGTCTGGTTGTAGAGAACTTGACACTTGACTTAATTAAAATGCATCAACCGTGTGTGTAGCCGTGATGGTATCTTTTCGGTGGAGTCTGGGAAGTGAACACGGTCTTGTGTTATGCTTGAACGTAAGTAGTTTCAGGATCACTTCTTGATCACTTATGGCTTTTTGACCGTTGTGTCGCTTCTCTTCTCGCTCTTATTTGCGTATGTCAGCCACCATATTTGGTTTAAGGGTTTTGGATGCACAAGTAGTAACACTACTTAGTGCATGTCGACGTTCTGGGAACGGGGGTCCCCAGACTTGCCTGCCTGCGGCCCACGGCGTGGCTTTGCTAGCAGGCCTGTATGACCCATCTTCATCAACAAGACATTCAAGACCCTCGCAAGGGGCCAAGCCTCGTGAGGCGGATGACACAAGACCTCCAAAGGAGCGGCCTCACCCGGCTGGCCCGCGAGGGGCGGAGAGTTCAAGCCACGGCAAACCTCGCGAGGTTCTCATGACGTGAGCCATGCCGATCGAGACCAGGCGGGTGCCAGGCGGGTGCCTGCACGCGCGGCGTCCTTGTTTCATCTTTGGTGCTAAGGATGCAGGCGCAGGCACGGAGTACCGAGGCGTCAAGCAAAGGTTTCCATATCGGTGCAATGAGGCCAAGACCAGACGGACGGCAAGACAGAGGTCACCATGGAGCCTAAGGCGGCATCACCACCAGAGCCTTTTGCTGGCGAAGCTGCTTTTGTCAGGATAAGTTGTACTAGTTGTCCCCTTTCAAATTTGCTGTTGTTGGCTCCCTTCCGCTCAATATTTGGGGAGAGGACCAGGAACTCTATAAATAGGATAAGCCACCACTGTAGGAAGAGGAGGGAGGCGGAGAGAGAGTCAGTTCATCCTCACACCCACCCAGCACAAGAACACCTCACCTCAGGAGGCTGTTCTTCCCTTTATACTGTTCATCCTCAGCCCAACAGGCAATCCACCACCACCACACTGGAGTAGGGTATTACACCACAACGGTGGCTCGAACCAATATAAATCTTGTGTCCTTTGTGTTGCGAGTTCGTCGAATTAGTCCGTAAGATATTAGCTGAGCTAGGACATGGATCGATAGGGGGGAGATCTTCGCGCGCACCCCAGTGTTTGAACCTTAAGGGTTTTGCCAGAACTTGTGATCCAACATTTGGCGCGCCAGGTAGGGGTGCGCCGAAGCTTCCCTTCCGTCGCTTCCCGTCACATCGCTTCATCGTCTCCATGGCGGATGCACGCCGTGCTCGCGCCAAGCGCCGGGCTGCCCTCGCCACCCGCGTTGCTCAGACGGTCCCTATCGGCATGCCACCCCGTCGCTCTCCATCGCCTACCGCCAACGCCGCCACCGGCCCGACGGGGAACGAGCAGCAAGCATCCTCGCTGCACCCCTCGGTGCGACCGGATGGCTGCACCGCCACTCCATCACCGACTCCCGCTGGTTCGTCGTCTCACGCTCGCTGCGTTCCCACGGACGCACGGGCCGCGCTCCTCATGGCGCACGAGCTCCTGCGCTACCGCCCGGTCGACGACCTCTACGAGGACTCGCTTGACCGCATCGTCGAGCTTGTCCGCGCCGCAGGAGGCTCCCCTGCGCCCTCCTACTCTCTGCCTCATCCTCCGCCGGCCACGGGCGACGCGGCTCACGAAGCACCTCCACCACCTCAGCACCAAGATGGCGCCCTAGCGCCAAGGCGTGCGGCTCCACGGCGTGAGCCACCGCGTCCGGTGCCCGTGCGTGAAGAAAGAAGCTATCAAGAAGTACCTCAACCGCAAGTGAACGCTCTACCACTCCTCGCATCGCCGCGCCAGGATCGTTTACTACGGCAAGGCCCCGCGCTACTTGCCGTAGCGGCGCGTGGGCGCCAAGACCAAGTTCCACGTCCAAGGCGGGCCCTGGTGACCACGGCTGGCTGCCGCGCCTTCACCCCCGAGCTGTGTAGCGTCGCCTGGCCGGGGAAGTTCAAGCCAGATCTGCCTCCTTGCTACGATGGCACCCATGACCCCACGGAGTTCCTGTAGCTCTACGAGCTGAGCATCGAGGCGGCCAAGGCGACGAGAAAGTCATGGCGAACTGGTTTCCCATGGCTCTCAAGGGTGGCGCCCGCGCCTGGCTCCTGAACTTGCCTCCAGGCTCAATTTCCTCCTGGGACGAGATGCGCAACCACTTCATCACCAACTTCCAGGGCACGCGCGATCGCCCCCCGGTCGTGGGTGACCTGCGCTGCATCAAGCAACAACCAGGAGAGACCCTGCAGAAGTACATCCAGCGCTTCAACAACGCGTGAATCAAGATCCCCAAGGTGACTGACGAGGTTGTCATCTCCGCGTTCTCCGATGGCGTCCGCGACATCAAGATGAAGGGGCAGCTCTCCATCCACGACAAGCTGTGTACGACCTTGGAACTGTTCAACATCGCGACCAAGTGTCCAAGAGCTGAGGAGGGGCGCCTCTCC
The DNA here is from genome assembly GCF_002162155.2 of Triticum dicoccoides. Lineage (NCBI taxonomy): Eukaryota > Viridiplantae > Streptophyta > Magnoliopsida > Poales > Poaceae > Triticum > Triticum dicoccoides. The sequence goes on along the minus strand of NC_041392.1, from coordinate 332,645,632 downwards.
CTCCTTGAACTCCCTACTGCGGACCCAGAAGGGAAGAAGACCAAGGCCAAGGATGTGAAACGCAAAGGAGTGGCCGTGCTCGTGGCGGAGCCAGACACCAAGCGCGGCCGAGATCCTCCCAAGTCATCCAAGAGCAGCCGACCATTCTGCGCCTTCCATAACATGCATACCCACATCACCAGCGATTGTCAAGAGCTCAGAGCCATCCAAGAAGTATGCTTCAGTCGACGCCCCGAGCGCAGCGACCGGAGCTACGGCCGAGGAGGAGGACGTGGTGGCAGATGCTGGGACGACCGTGGCTCGCGCCAGGAGTGGCACGACCGGCCTCGTGAGGACCGCTGGTAGGATCAGCCCCACGAGGGCGCCTGGAGGGACCAGCCTTGTGAGGACCGTCCTCAAGGCAACGTTGGCCTTCCTCTACTACCGCCACCACCTAGAAGGAATGACGACCACCATCAAGATGAGGGGCTGGGGGCTTCCAGGAGCCGCGCGCTATCGCTTGCATCTTGGGCGGAGCTCAAGCCCCAGCCTCGCAGCGTATCTTCAAACAGTTTGCTCGCAAAGTGAATGTAGTATTGCCAAGCTCGAGGCCACACGCCTGCTCAGATGGTCTAGGTGCCCCATCATGTTCAATTCGGCAGATCAGCTCAAGTGCGCAGCTACTGCAGGCGTCCTCCCAATGCTTTGTTCACCAGTCATCAGCAACGTGCAAGTTACCAAGACCCTCATCGACGGCGGCACAGGGCTCAATGTCCTGTCCGCCGACACGGTACCGCATGCCTTAGAAGCTCCTCCTCACGCTCCTAGTGGCCCCGTGAAAGCTGCGGCACTACTTCTAGGGCCACCCCATCAAGGTCGTCTCAGCTTACCCATTGGAGCGAGTGCTCAGGAGCCCCAACTTTGCCGGAAGAGTCGTTGAATGGAACATCGAGTTACAAGCTTTCTAGTTGGAGTTCAGTACTACCAGGGTCATCAAGGGAGCCGCGCTTGCTGATTTCGTGGCAGAATGGAAAGACGCCCCGGCGCTTGAGGAAGGCGAAGACCGGTCCCGCTCACCGTGAACCGAGGCGCCTGACGGCTGGGTCATGTATTTTGATGGTGCCTTCGCACGCCAAGGAGTGGGGGCTGGAGCAGTGCTCATCTTGCCCACTCAGGACAAGCCCTACTACTCCGTGCAACTCTACTTCCAGCAGGGCGAGAAGGTCTCCAACAACATTGCAGAATACGAATGCCTCATAGCCAGCCTGAAGACTATGGTAGCACTGGGGGTGAAGCGTCTCACTATCAAGGGCAACTCACAGCTCCTTGTCAATTTCTCCATCAAGGTATACGAGCCGAAGGACGAGCACATGGAAGCATACCTCGCGGAGGTGCGCAATATGGAGAAGCAATTTTTGGTCCTGGAGTTGTAGCACGTGCCCCGTCGCACCAACAAGGAAGCTGGCGATATCGCCAGAAGAGCATCCAAGCGACAGCCCCAGGAGCCTGGCGTCTTTGAGGAGCGGCTCTTCAAGCCATCAACAATGCCACCGCTTTCAAGAACAGCTCAGCCTCGGGAGGAACTCCCGCAGCCGCCTACCACGGGAGCCCCCGCCTATGGCCCGACCTCAAGAGCGCACCTACTCCTGGCGCTCGAGCCTCAGGAGGGATGCTGGACCAAGGAATTCAACGAATACCTAATGCAAGGGATGTTGCCAGAGAAGGAGGAGGACGCGGAGCGCGTGGCCCGTCAGGCCACAACATACTACATCTGGGATGGTGAGTTATATAGGAAGCGACCAAATGACATTTCATTGTGTTGTATCTCGAGGGAACAGGGGAAAGAGCTGATAGGTGACATACACGGCGGGGACTATGGGGACCACTCATTGTCGCGAACCCTTGTCGGCAAGGCATTCTGAAGTGGATTCTACTAGCCTACAACACTCAATGATGTGGCTGAGCTGGTGAAGTGTTGCGAGGCCTGCCACTTCCATGCGAAGTAGATCCATCAGCCAGCTCAGGGCCTCTAGACCATTCCACTCTCGTGGTCGTTCGCAGTCTGGGGGCTGGATTTTCTAGGCCCATTTCCTCGGGCTCCTGGGCTATCGATACCTCTACGTCACCATCGACAAGTTCACTAAGTGGCCGGAGGTTGAAGCCATCCGCGCATCCCAACTGGCTCTGCGGTTAAGTTCATCAAGGGCCTCGTGAGCCGTTTTGGGGTCCCCAACCGCATCATCACCGATAATGGCTCGCATTTCACTAGTTATCTCTTCAAGTCATATTGTGCTAACCTTTGAACGTAGATCTGCTACGCCTCAGTAGCACACCCCAGGAGCAATGGCCAGGCCGAACGTGCCAACGCGGAGGTCCTGAGGGGCCTCAAGACCAGGACCTTCAAGAAGAAGCTCGAAGCCTATGGCAGGGGCTGGCACGACGAGCTCCAGTCCGTGTTGTGGTCGATCCGCACCACCACCACCAAGCCAACGGGCAAAACCTTGTTCTTCCTCGTCTACGGAGCAGAAGCAGTCCTCCCTCACGAGGTCAAGCATCACTCCGCACAGGTCCTGGCATTTGATGAGACGCAACAGGATGTCACGCGGGGTATGGACCTCATGCTGGGGGACGAACGTCTCCGCGAAGCTGCACTACGGGTGGCAAGATACCAGCAGGCGCTGCGGCGGTACCACTGTCACAGCGTCCGCTCTAGGACTCTTGAGGTGGGTGACCTCGTCCTGAGGCGGGTGCTCTCCAGGGATGGGCTTCATAAGCTCTCACCCATGTGGGAGGGCCCATTGAAGGTCGTCCACATCTCCTGGCCTGGCGCCGCGCGCCTGGAGACGCAGGACGGGGTACCCGTCCAGAATGCCTGGAACATCCAACACCTCTGGAAGTTCAACCCATGAAGAAAGGCCCAGTGCCTGTGAAGATGGCCCGGTGCCTATGAAGAAAGGCCCAGTGCCTGTGAAGAAAGGCCAAGTGCCTGTGAAGAAGGCCCGGTGCCTGTGAAAAAGGCCCGGTGCCTGTGAAGAAAGGCCCAATGCCTGTGAAGCAAGGCCCCGTGCCTGTGAAGAATCGCCGCCCGTGACACTCTCGTGTAATAATGAGTGGGGCTGTACACACCCCGGAGCCTCAAGACAGTCGCCCTTGGGCCTCGAGGGATCCCTCCCACGCCGAGTGGCAGCACTTAGCTCCGCGCTGGTGAGAAGACGTCAAAGACTAGACTAGGTGCCGAACGCGGCTTTTTATTTGCTTTCCGACCCTCTTTTAATTGAAATTTTCTTTCTGGTGTCTCTTGCTGGTCCCGTCTTATCGCTTTATGCCTCTGTTTCTGCCTTCATCTCTTTGGTCGACCTGTACTCTCCCTCGCGTCCCTCGCGAGGGGGCTGAACAGGTACCTTCGTGAGCTTCCTCCTTCTGTCTTTTCGTGAGGCACCCTCGTTCCAGCCCACAAGCTGGCGCACCTCTCCTAGTCCATGCCCCATGGGTATCACGATGCAAGGCGCCGGGTCAAGGCCAGCGGGGCCTATGACCAAGCCCCGGGTGAATGATAAACATGTTGATGATTTTTTTGCAGTTCCTAAGCTCATATCAGGACAAGGAGGCCTCGACAGGTACTAGGAAGCAAGCACCTCGTGAGGAGGAGGCCACTCAAAACAAGTCGAGCTAAGTTATCCCTACTGAGGGAGTCCTGGATTAGGGGGTCTCCGGACAGCCGGACTATATCCTTTGGCCGGACTGTTGGACTATGAAGATACAAGATTGAAGACTTCGTCCCGTGTCCGGATGGGACTCTACTTGGCGTGGAAGGCAAGCTAGGCAATACTGATATGTATATCTCCTCCTTTGTAACCGACCTTGTGTAACCCTAGCCCCCTCCGGTGTCTATATAAACTGGAGGGTTTTAGTCCATAGGACAAAAGACAATCATACCATAGGCTAGCTTCTAGGGTTTAGCCTCTCCAATCTCGTGGTAGATCAACTCTTGTACTACTCATATTATCAAGAATAATCAAGCAGGACGTAGGGTTTTACCTCCATCAATAGGGCCCGAATGTGGGTAAAACATCGTGTCCCCTACCTCCTATTACCATCCTCCTTAGACGCACAGTTCGGGACCCCCTACCCGAGATCCGCCGGTTTTGACACCGACATTGGTGCTTTCATTGAGAGTTCCTCTGTGTCGTCGCCGTTAGGCTTGATGGATCCTTCTATCATCGATAGCGATGCAGTCCAGGGTGAGCCTTTTCTCCCCGGACAGATCTTTGTATTCGGCGGCTTCGCACTTCCGGCCAACTCACTTGGCCATCTGGAGCGGATCGAGAGTTACGCCACTGGCCATTAGGTCAGGTTTGGAAACTTAAACTACACGACCGGTATCCGCGGAGACTTGATCTTCGACGGATTCGAGCCCCTACCTAGTGCGCCACACGGCCACGATGAGCATGATTTAGCTCAGCCATCGGACAGTGTCCAGGAGATCGCGCCGGCAACCGCTTCGACCCTCAATTCGGAGCCAGCTGCGCCTTCCATGGGTGGGTGGATAGACCCCACCACAGAGGCCGCACTCTCATCGGCGATCGAGCCGAGTATCGACCTTACCCTTCATGAGAGCCGTGATGCCGAACTGTCGGATTCCTCCCCGGCCACGGAGCCCCAACCGCCTGCGCCCGTGCCTATCGAATCCGATTGGGCGCCGATCATGGAGTTTACCTCTACGGATATCTTTCAGCACTCGCCCTTTAGTGACATATTGAACTCATTAAGGTCTCTCTCCTTATCAGGAGAATCCTGGCCGAACTATGTCCGACAGGATTGGGATGCAAATGACGAAGAAATTTGCCACCCACCCACCACCCACTTAGTAGCCACTTTCGAAAACTTAATCGACATGCTCGACTTCGACTCCGAAGACATCAACTGCATGGACGACGATGCGGGAGGCGAAGAGGAACCACTGCCCACCGGGCACTGGACAGCCACCTCATCATATGATATATACATGGTGGACACACCCAAAGAAGGCAATGGTGATGAGACAGCGGAGGATGACCCCTCCAAGAAGCAACCCAAGCGCCGGCGTCAGCGGCGCCACTCTAAGTCTCGCCAAAGCAAAAGCAGTGACCCCGGCACATGAGATAATAGCACTCCGGACAGTGCCGAAGACGACAACAATCCCCTCCAGCAAGATCTAGGTTAGGGGGATGGAGAAGCCAGCCCTCCAGAGAGAGCGGCAGATGGAGAGGAGGAGGATGAGAATTACATTCCTCCCTCTGAAGACGAGGCAAGCCTCGACGATGACGAATTCGTCGTGCCTGAGGATCCCGTCGAACAAGAGTGCTTCAAGCGCCGGCTTATAGCCATGGCAAATAGCCTTAATAAAAAGCAACAACAGCTTCAAGCTGATCAAGATTTGCTAACTGACAGATGGACTGAAGTCCTTGCGGCCGAGGAATATAAACTCGAACGCCCCTCCAAGAGTTACCCAAAGCGTACGTTGCTACCCCGACTCGAGGAGGAAGCACTCAAACCTACATCTCCAGCATATGATGCGGCTAACCGGCCACCTTGTGGCCGCAATAGAGAGGCATTTCAGCCAAAAGCTCAGCCCGCACTCCGACGCCACTCAAATAAAAATGTCAAGGCATGGGGAAATACGCCAGACCTACGAGACGTATTGGACGACAAAGCAAAACATGCAAGATTGATCTATGGATCACTAGGGCGCGCCACTATGCGAGACAATAACCGTCACGCTGGATACAGTAAAAGTAGGTCCGGTCGGGCCGAACACAGTGGGTAAGACTCATTTGAATTGCGTCGGGATATAGCCCAGTACAGAGGCGCCGCACACCCCCTATGCTTCACAGACGAAGTAATGGATCATCAAATCCCAGAGGGTTTCAAACCCGTAAATATCGAATCATATGACGGCACAACAGATCCTGCGGTATGGATCGAGGATTTCCTCCTGCACATCCACATGGCCCGCGGTGATGATCTACACGCCATGAAGTACCTCCCACTCAAGCTCAAAGGACCAGCTCGGCATTGGCTCAACAGCTTGCCAGCAGACTCCATTGGCTGTTGGGAAGATCTGGAAGCCGCATTCCTCGACAACTACCAGGGCACTTATGTGTGACTGCCAGATGCCGATGACTTGAGCCACATAATTCAGCAGCCAGAGGAATCGGCCAGGCAATTCTGGACATGGTTCCTAACAAAGAAGAATCAAATCGTCGACTAACCGGATGCAGAGGCCCTAGCAGCTTTTAAGCATAACATCCGCGACGAGTGGCTCGCCCGGCACCTTGGCCAGGAAAAGCCGAAATCTATGGCAGCCCTCACGACACTCATGACCCGCTTTTGTGCGGGAGAATACAGCTGGCTGGCTCGTAGCAATAACATATCAAAGAACCATGGTACTTAGGATACCAAGGATGGCAATGGCAGTTCATGTCGCAACAAACACAAGCGCCGCATTCACAGCAACAATACAGAGGATACGGCAGTCAACGCCGGATTCAAAGGCTCTAAACCCGGTCAGCGGAAAAAGCCATTTAAAAGAAGCACTCCAGGCCCGTCCAGTCTGGACCGAATACTCGATCGCTCATGTCAAATACACGGCACCCCCGACAAGCCAGCCAACCACACCAACAGGGATTGTTGGGTGTTCAAGCAGGCCGGCAAGTTAAATGCTGAAACCAAAGATAAGGGGTCGCATAGCAATGACGAGGAGGAGCCCCGGCAGCCGAACACCGGAGGACAGAAGAGGTTCCCCCGACAAGTGCGGACGGTGAACATGATATACGCAACCCACATCCCCAAGATGGAGCGGAAGCGTGCGCTAAGGGACGTACATGCGTTGGAGCCAGTCGCCCCAAAGTTCAACCCATGGTCCTCTTTCCCGATCACCTTCGATCGCAGGGACCACCCCACTAGTATCCGTCATGGCGGATTTGCCGCACTGGTTCTAGACCCAATCATTGACGGATTTCACCTCACTCGAGTCCTTATGGACGGCGGCAGCAGCCTGAACCTGCTTTACTAGGACACAGTGCACAAAATGGGTATAGACCCCTCAAGGATAAAACCCACAAAAACGACCTTCAAAGGCGTCATACCAGGTGTAGAGGCCCATTGCACAGGCTCAGTCACACTGGAAGTGGTCTTCGGATCCCAGGATAACTTCCGAAGTGAGGAGTTAATCTTCAATATAGTCCCGTTCTGCAGTGACTATCATGCACTACTCGGGCGAACCGCATTTGCGAGATTCAATGCGGTACCGCATTATGCATACCTCAAGCTCAAGATGCCAGGACTTTGGGGGGTCATCACAGTTAATGGAAAACACAGAGTGCTCTCTCCGCACGGAGGAGCACACTGCGGCCCTCGGAGCAGAAGCACAAAGCAGCCTCTTAAGGCAATCCACTAGTTCGGCGATTAAGGACCCGGACACCTTCAAGCGCGCCCGGGGTAATCGGCAAAAAGACCGCCTGGAACGTTCCAAGCTCGCATAGCAATGCGGCCCCCACCCCAGTCCCAGCCAAATGGCAAAATCCATGCCGCGCGTACATAATTACGCATTTAAAATACCATGGGCATAGGTGGGGAGGGGGGCACGACTACGGCACGCCCCAAGACGCGGCTCAACCGCACTAGGGGCTTCCCGCTTTGTTATTTTTCTCTCTTTCAGGAATTTAATCTCTGGAAACCCTGTCCGGCAGTATGATTGCCGACCACATGATGCAGCAATCAAGGAGGCATAAAGCTACGTCGAACCACGGAACTCCCAAGTGGATTACGATAATGAGTGAAATACTTGCTTTAATGCCATTCCTCAGCTTGCCCTTGGAGGGGACATGTCAAATAGTCCTACTTTTTGCTTATCGCACTACTTGTATCATTTTGCTTTAACGCACCTTTTTGAATAAACAATGCATAGCACTAGACTATTATCTCATTCTTTATTCTTCCTTATATATATATATATGTTCATTTCATGACATCCAGCACCCGTACACTCTGGTATGGCTAATACGCTAGGGGCTTAAGCATACCCCATAATACGGTGTGAGAAGTCCGAACACTTTAGACAGTGCGGCACCCCGAACTTATAGCATTATATGCATCAGCTCCAAATCATGTCTTGGGTCAATAGTTGGGTTTGCTCGGCTCCCATGTTTTGGTACCTTATGTTCCGCTATATCGGCTAAGGTAGCACTGGGAGAACTACTGCGATTGTGCCTCGGTTCAGCTGGGCTAAGCACCTCAGTAGAGAAAGCTAAAACTGACTGTCATGATAAGGCGAGAGACTGGTCGTTGTTCGAGAGGTTTCGAGTCCCTAAAGACTTATGCCTCTTAGAGCGAGGAGTCGTCTTTGTCCGGCTTAAGGCGTGTATAGCGCCCCAAATTCGGCCTTCCGAATACTAGGGGCTTCGCCAAAATTTAAAATTATAGAATTCTATGGCTAAGTGAGAGTGATAAAGCATTATAATCTGATTGCCTTGTTCGTTGCGCTGAGCACCTCCCTCAAAGGACCCAAAAATGGGAACAAGAGTGCTCAGGTTTATCCTGAACACCCCAGCACTCATGGCATGGGGGCAGAAGCCGACGACTAGCCATCTCTAAGATTTGATAAACAGCCAAACGGAAGGTAATATTTTAAATTCAAACAAGTGTTGCATAGCGCATATGAACAAGTTTTCATACCACAGGATTACACAAGCAAGTTCATTCAAATATTACATCTTTCGCACACTCGTCCGCTACAAGACGGGCACCCTTCAGGACACCCTCATAATATATCTCGGGGTGGCGATGCTCCTTGCCCTGCGGCGGCCCCTCCTTCAACAGCTTCTCGGCGTCCATCTTGGCCAAGGGCACCTTCGCATGGGCGAAAGCCCGGCGTGCACCCTCGATGCAGATAGACCGCTTGATGACTTCGAGCCGTGGGCAGGCATCCACAAGCCGCCTCACCAGGCTGAAGTAGCTATTGGGAAGGGCGTCGCCAGGCCACATCCATACTATAAAGCCCTTCATGGCCTGTTCGGCCGCCTTGTGCAGCTCGACTAGTTGCTTCGGCTGGTCGCTCATAGGCATCGGGTGTTCGGTCCTAGTATACTGAGACCAGAACAGCTTCTCCGTCGAGCTTCCCTCCTCGGCCTGGTAAAACTTTGCGGCATCCAACACGCTGCGGGGCAAATCTGCGAATGCTCCTGGAGAGCTCCGGACTCGGGTAAGTAACAAGTAATTTACTTTCACATGCTTGCTTTGCATATTGAATGCCTTACGCACCGCTATCTTCCTCATTGCCTCAATCTCCTGGAGGGCCTTTTGGGCTTCAGCCTTGGCACTCTTTGCGCTCTCAAGGGCTGCGGCAAGCTTAGACTCTCGCGTCTCCGAGTCAAGCTCCAACGGCTCGTGCTTCGTCACAAGAGCTTGGAGCTCTTGCTGCACCTCGCCCACCCGTGCCTCTTGCTTTTCCCGCTCGGTGCGCTCCTGGGCCGCTTTGTTTTCGGCCTCGGACAGCGCTTGCTTCAGGGTCGCCACTTCGGTCGTGGCCCTTGGCAAATTCATATTGATCCTGTCATTTTGCAATCGCATCTTTTTTTGTATATATATATATATATATATATATATATATACAAGGTATTACTTACCTTTGTTCTCCGTGAGCTGCCTCTTGGCAAGGCCGAGCTCTTTCTCGGACCCCTCGAGGTCCTGCTTCAGCGCGGCTACCTACGCAATCAGTGCAGCAGAGGCCAGCAGCGAAGCCTGAATACGCATATAGAAATACTTATATTTGATCCTCTATTCGGGTTTTCTTTGTGAACACCAAACCAAGCATCAGGGGCTACTGTCTATGCGGTAATATTTTCCCTATATTTTAAATACTTACCTCAAAGCATGTTAGAAGGCTGGCACAGGCTTCAGTCAGTCCGCTCTTGGCGGACTGAACCTTCTTGATCACCGCACTTATAATAGTGCGGTGCTCTTCGTCGATGGAAGCGCCGCGAAGCGCTAGCAGCAGGTTGTCTGGTGCCTCTGGATGGACAGAGGTCACCAGCATGGGCGTCTTACCCCTTTTGGAAGGGGGCCGCCTGCCCGAGTCCGGAACCACTAGAGGTTCCGGCGCGGTGTTCGGCTGAGAACCAAACTTGGAGCCCCCGGGAGCCTTGCTCCTGGAGTCCGGAAGGTCGCCTTGAGGCGCCTCTGGGACTGTCTCCCCCCGGCTCGGTGCCCCTTGAGACAATACCTCGGTGTTGTCCGTAGGGCAGGGGGAGGAGTTGGTCAGAAGTGGATCGCTATCCATATCCGACGAATCCAAGTAGCCATCCGACGAGGATACGTTGATACGGGTTTGGGGAGGTCTGCATAATCATATTCGGCATTAAGGGAAGCAGTGCGACAAAGGTATGCTTCTGGTATCCGAATACTTACGACTTCGCCACGGGCTTGGCCCTGAGCAGCCACTCGTCTTCGCCTTCGGCGGCGGTGGTGGAGTAGTCCGGAAGGAGAGTCCTTCCCTTTTTGGACCCTTCGGCCACCCTGGTTGGGGCGGCCTTCCTTTTCTTGTCTCCTCCGGCTTGAGGGGGAGCATCTTCATCTTCCTCCTCATCTTCATGAGAGGAGTACATCGCGGAGTTATCGAACGATGAGTCCGATACCACCTGGCACCAGGAAGTCTTGCGGGTTCCCTTGGACTTCTTCTTGGTCTTCTCCGGCACCTTAGAAGGAGTCGGAGTCAGCATCTTCGTCAAGAGAGCGTCTGCAGTGTCTTCGGGCAGAGGGACCGGATAGTCAATCTTCTCCGATGCCTCCACCCAGTCCTGTCAAAGGCATGGGAGCTCAAACCCCGCACATGGTTAAGCTATAGGAAATAAATATCCTACCAGATGTACAAAACTTATCGGATTCGCGGGGCGCTTCGCGCTTAGCCTGTGGTCCTCGGTGAGAGAGGGGGGGGGACCTCGACGCCCTTGAATAGCACCCTCCAGACGTATTTGTGCATCGTGTCGAAGAGCTCGCTTAGAGTCTGGTGCCGGGCCGGGTCGAACTCCCATAAGTTAAAATCCCGTTGTTCACACGGGAGGATCCGGCGGAAGAGCATGACCTGGACTATGTTGACAAGCTTAAGTTTCTTGCTTGTCCTGTTCCAGATACACTTCTGGAGTCCGTCCAGCTCCACCGATGAACCCCAGGACATGCCCTTCTCCTTCTAGGAAGTTACCCGCGTGGGGATTCCGGATCGAAACTCGGGGGCCGCCACCCAGTTCGTGTCGCACGGCTCGGTGATGTAGAACCACCCCGATTGCCACCCCTTTATGGTCTCCACAAAGGAGCCCTCGAACCATGTAACATTGGGCATCTTGCCCACCATGGCTCCGCCGCATTCCGCTTGTTGGCCACCCACCACCTTCGGCTTGATATTGAAGGTCTTCAGCCACAGACCGAAGTGGGGCCAGATGCAGAGGAAGGCCTCGCACACGACGATGAACGCCGAGATGTTGAGGATGAAGTTCGGGGCTAGATCATGAAAGTCCAGCCCATAGTAGAACATGAGGCCGCGGACAAATGGATGGAGGGGAAACCCCAGTCCGTGGACGAAGTGGTGGAGGAAGACCACCCTCTCATGAGGTTCTAGGGTAGGGATGACCTGCCCCGCAGCTGGCAGTCGGTGCGCGATATCCGTGGCTAAGTATCCGGCTCCGCGTAACTTTTTGATGTGCCCCTCCGTGATGGAGGAGGCCATCCACTTGCCTCCTGCTCCGGACATGTTTGGAGAGAGTTGAGGAAGAGGATACGGACTTGGGCGTTGGAGCTCGAGTGCGCGAGAATGGATGAGCAAGGAGGAAGAAGGCGTGGGTAGAAAAAGGTGAGATCTTATCCCTTTATAAGGGCGGACTAAACTATGCGCCTCCACTAGCCTGGTAAAACTTGCTTGTCCACCAAGCGCCGTAATTGATGGCGCGGTTGGGTTACCCATGTCCGTATTGATGAGAATCCCGTAATAAGGGGAACACGATCTCTGCTTTGACAAGACATGTCAAGAAAACGCCTCGTGTTATGTGTGGGGCTGGTTAAAGAAAAATGGTTCAAATAATTACCGGGCCGTGGCGTGATGTCATGCTGCCAAAACATGTCAGCAGATTAGATTTGTGGAAATATTATTCTCTCTACGGTGGTATGTGGAACTTATTTTGCAGGGTCAGACACTATCCTTGTATTCAAATTCTTCCGTGGTGTATTCGAAGGAGGAACCCTCCTTGCAATGCCAAAGACAACACTGCACGCCGGACTCATCGTCATTGAAGCCTGGTTCAGGGGCTACTGAGGGAGTCCTGGATTAGGGGGTTTCCGGACAGCCGGACTATATCATTTGGCCGGACTGTTGGACTATCAAGATACAAGATTGAAGACTTCATCCCGTGTCCGGATGGGACTCTGCTTGGCGTGGAAGGCAAGCTAGGCAATACGAATATGTATATCTCCTCCTTTGTAACCGACCTTGTGTAACCCTAGCCCCCAATGGTGTCTATATAAACTGGAGGGTTTTAGTTCGTAGGACAACAGACAATCGTACCATAGGCTAGCTTCTAGGGTTTAGCCTCTCCGATCTCGTGGTAGATCAACTCTTGTACTACTCATATTATCAAGAATAATCAAGCAGGACGTAGGGTTTTACCTCCATCAAGAGGGCCCGAACCTAGGTAAAACATCGTGTCCCCTGCCTCATGTTACCATCCACCTTAAATGCATAGTTCGGGACCCCCTACCTGAGATCCGCCGGTTTTGACACCGACACCTACATAAAATGACGAGGTTGCGACACAGCACAGGAACGACAAACATAGCATAAAAATTGAGATCATAGTTTGATACACGCCCCTCCGGGGCCCATTCTGGTTTCCTTCTGATGCAGGAAAGGAAAAAAGAGAACAAAATAGAAGCATCGCCTATAGCAGTACATGGGGGTAGGCCCCAGCGCCTTCTCGAGTTCAGCCGGACCCCTCCTCGCGCTTCACGGAGGCGTGGCAACGAGACGACCCGCCATCATCTTTGAAGCGGGCACAAAGGCGTGACGGCTGGTCGTAGCTGCCACTGCTGGGGCTGTCGCTGGGGGAAGAGCTGGCATAGCCGGATGAGACGCGGTCGGCACCAAGGGCGGGTTCGCCCTCATCCTCGTCACGGCCGTTGCCAAGGCCGAGCACCTCCTCGTTGTCGTTCACCTCGGGGCAGCACCCGGCGCAGCGACCATCTTCCCCAAACACCCTCACATAGAGGGGCGCGGCACCGTCGTATTTGAAGTGGAGGGTGCACCGCCTGCCCAGGCTGCGCGTGCGGGCCAATGTCTACCAACCGCGCGCCAGGGCTATGTTGCCCGCGGCGGAGACCTCGACCGCGACCATGGAAGCCCTGCTGCAGTAGTTGTCTGCCTGTAGACAAAGCCCTCCTGGAGCTGAGGCGGGTAGCTCGTCGGCGAAGAAGAGCGGGACCTGAAGCCAGTTGCCGGCCGGGTTCGCCGACCAGACAACGAACTCCGGCAGCATCTCCGCCGAGTGGAAGCACGACCGGGGAGGCCGCGCAACCACGGCACATCTCCCTTCATCAACAGGACCGCCATGACTGGAGCGACCCCTGCCCCACGAAGTGGCACCAACACGGCAGCGCGAGGCCACTGCGGGGGTTCCGGTGTGCTTGCATGGACGTCCACGTCCACGCTTGGGCACCGGAGAGCCGGGCGTCTCGCGAGGGGCCTACCCCTTCTCCGCGGCAACAAACCTCCTTGACGGCGCCATTGGTAGCAGGAGAGGAGAAAGGAAGGAGAAGAAGCAGGAGAGGTAGAAGAAGAAATGGGTGACTGGGGCTCTGCCCCCCCTCCTCCTTTATCGCAGGAGAAGGCCAACCAGCACCCCCCACGATCACAGGTAATGATGGCCTTCCTTCCATATTGCAGGGACTTGTCAAGTCGGGCAGTTGCCGAGGCAGCGTGGGGAAGCGGAGACGCCCACGTCCAATCAACCACCACGCATCGACCAAGGCCGCAGGCTATTGGGGCCCGTGGCGCTCCGCACTTGACCTTTGGCTTCGCCCCGAAGCCAAGCCCGAGCGCTCCTTGGGCCTGGGGGCTACTATTGGCATTCTGGGAATGGGGGTCCCAAACTTGCCTGCCTGCGGCCCACGGCGTGGCTTTTCTAGAAGGCATGTATGACCCATCTTCATTAACAAGACATTCAAGACCCTCACGAGGCGAACGACACAAGACCTCCTCAGGAGCGGCCTCACCAGGCTGGCTTGCGAGGGGCAGAGAGTTCAAGGCACGGCAAACCTCACGAGGTTCTCGTGACATGAGCCATGACGATCGAGACCAGGCGGGCGCCAGGTGGGTGCCTGCGTGCGCGGCGTCCTTGTTTCCTCTTTGGTGCTAAGGAAGCAGGCGCAAGCGTGGAGTACCGAGGCGTCAAGCAAAGGTTTCCATATCGATGCAACGAGACCAAGACCATACGGACGGCAAGACGGAGGTCACCATGGAGCCCAAGGCGGCGTCACCACCAGAGCCTTTTGCAGGTGAAGAGTGCTTTTGTTAGGATAAGCTGTACTAGCTGTCCCCTTTCAAATTGGCCGTTGTTGGCTCCCTTCCCGCTCAATATTTGGGGAGAGGACCAAGGCCTCTATAAATAGTATTAGCCACCACACTAGGAAGAGGAGGGAGGCGGAGAGAGATTCAGTTCATCCTCACACCCACCCAGCACAAGAACAGCTCACCTTAGGAGGTTGTTCTTCCCTTTGTACTATTCATCCTCACCCCAAAAAGCAATCACCAACACCACACTGGAGTAGGGTATTACACCACAACGGTGGCCCGAACCAGTATAAATCTTGTGTCCTTTGTGTTGGGAGTTCGTTGAATTAGTCCGTAAGATCTTACTCGAGCTAGGACGTGGATCAATAGGGGGGGAGATCTTCGCGTGCACCCCAGTGTTCGAACCCTAAGGGTTTTGTCGGAACCCGTGATCCGACAGTGCGGATTTTTGGCTAGCAAAGATATTGAGGAAGAACCACATGTTGAAGGATCTATGACCATATAATTCTATGTGAATCTGAACAAAATTAATCATTACGTTGTCTTCCTTGTCCAACGTCAACAATTTGGCATAACATATTTAATTGGGGCTCACAATCATAAAAGATGTCGAAGATAGTGTATTTGCATGTGAATCTTCTCTTCCCTTATTAATTCTTTCATGAATTGCATCGTTGACCAATGCTATGTTTGTCAACTTTTAATAAAATTTACCACTTATACTTTTCCTTATGTGATGTCATTACTTACCATAAGATTAGTGTATGACTCTTTTGATTATTTTCCATTATTTTTATTAGAACACAAAAGTAAAGAAGCAAAAACTCAAACTAAACTTTATTATATAACTCTCACTTGATTAGATAGATGGATAGATCACGAAACTAGCACTTGAAAATAGATCATGCTAAACTTTTATTCAACTAAATCACGAAATAGCTAAGGATCGAACTCAGGTAGGTAAAGGTAATAAAAGTGATGGTGATACGATACCGGGGCATCTCCCCCAAGCTTGGCACAAGCCAAGGGGAGTGCCCATACCCGTGTGCTTAAGTCTCCTTCTTTGGTGATGATGATGATGATGGTGGTGATGATGAGGCAGTGTTTTCCTCCAGCTTGCGTCTGAAGCTAAAGTTTTCCTCTGTTAGGTCATCTTTCTCTAGCTCAAGCTTTAATACCCTTTTGCATAATGCCGCCTTGCTCTCCTGCATAAAATGGGATGGGATAAATTGAAACTTGGGTCTATTTCCTTTGTTAGTGTCGGGTTTTGGAACAACACCTATGGGATCCCTCGACGGGATCCCTTCTATGGTTGCGAGGCGTGGGGCTGCACAAAGAGCGGGTCTAGAAGATCAACTCGGTGGAATTTTCACCCAGGTTCGGGCCGCAAGTGATGCGTAAAACCCTAGTCCTGCTTTGTGTGTATTTAGTGTTGTTGAGTTCTTGAACTAGCTGCGGTGCATGCCCAGTCCAAAAAGTCTGAATCCTTCTTCAGTATGCCTCGGGCCTCCTTTTATATGTCAAAGGGGCCGCCACAGTGGCGCACAGGAGATGTAAAGTATGTATAGTGTACAAGTTTATCTCCTGACATCCTAGGACAAAACGCATTTAATGTGCCGCCTATGTGTCCTCTTGCTTTATCGGGGACAGTAAAGGAGCCTGTCCCGTCCATCGCCGCCTCGCCTTGCTTTGACACGCGTCCAAGGTGACGAGGCATGCAGCGCCACGCTGGCTGGCTACTGAGCTGGTGCGGTGGCAGGGTCTTCACGAAGATCTGCATGCCACCACGTAGGTGCTTGGCTGGCTGGCCTAGAAGCTGCATGATGCCACACAAGTGTGTGCCTAGTGAAGGAAATATTCCCTAGAGGCAATAATAAAGTTGTTATTTATATTTCCTTATATCATGATAAATGTTTATTATTCATGCTAGAATTGTATTAACCGGAAACTTAGTACATGTGTGAATATATAGACATAGAGAAGTGTCACTAGTTTGCCTCTACTTGACTAGCTCGTTGAATCAATGATGGTTATGTTTCCTAAATATAGACATAAGTTGTCATTTGGTTAACGGGATCACATCATTAGAGAATGATGTGATTGACTTGACCCATCCATTAGCTTAGCACGATGATCATTTATTTTGTTGCTATTGCGTTCTCCATAACTTATAGATGTTCCTATGACTATGAGATCATGCAACTCCCAAATATTGGAGGAACACTTGGTGTGCTACCAAACGTCACAACGTAACTGGGTGATTATAAAGCTGCTCTACAGGTGTCTCTGATGGTGTTTGTTGAGTTGGCATAGATCGAGATTAGGATTTGTCACTCCGATTGTCGGAGAGGTATCTCTGGGCCCTCTCGATAATGCACATCAATATAACACTTGCAAGCAATGTAGCTAATGAGTACTTACGGGATGTAGCATTACGGAACGAGCAAAGAGACTTGCCGGTAATGAGATTGAACTAGGTATTGAGATACCGATGATCGAATCTCGGGCAAGTAACATACCAATGACAAAGGGAACAACGTATGTTGTTATGCGATTTGACCGATAAAGATCTTCATAGAATATGTAGGAACCAATATGAGCATCTTGGTTCCGCTATTGGTTACTGACTGGAGACGTGTCTCAGTCATGTCTACATAGTTCTCAAACCTGTAAGGTCCGCACTCTTAACGTTCGGTGACGATCGGTATTATGAGTTTATGTGTTTTGATGTACCGAAGGTAGTTCGGAGTCCCCGGATATGATCACGGACATGACGAGGAGTCTCGAAATGGTCGAGACATAAATATCGATATATTGGATGACTATATTTGGACGTCGGAATGGTTCCGGATGAGTTCGGGTATATACGGGAGCACCGGGAGGTTACCGGCACTACAAAAAAAATACACTTCCGTGATGATACGTGTTTGTCACAGTACGTCGCGTTTTTTTTCATGCATGTACATCCATGAAAAATTTATGACAGAATGAAGATAGTCATACCTGTGCTCTCGTAGAAGTGTTCCATGACATTACCAGAATTATCATCACCGAAGTGTCCACTTCCATGACGATAAATTGTGCGTCACAGAAGTGCTTTCATCAAGGGTGACCGACACGTGGCATCCACCGTAACGGAAAGCTATCGGGTCGGGTTTGGGATCCGATAACCCGTTAACAGCCCCGACCAATGGGAATTTTCCATGTGTAAAATCATCATTGGCTGGAGGAGACACGTGTCAGGTCCGCGTTGGCACAGGTGTCATTCATCCAATGGGCGAGACGCGCCTATGATATGTTGACACGTGGACCGACCCATCAAGTTTAAATGGGTCGGCCCAACTAAAGGCCCACAAGATTTTGCGGACCATAATGGGCCGGCCCAGCTAAAGGCCCATGAGATTTTGCGGACCATAATGGGCTGGCCCAGCTAAAGGCCTACAAGATTTTGCGGGCCATAATGGGCCAGCCCAGGTAAAGGCCCACAAGATTTTTGTGTGCCATAATGGGCCGGCCCAGGTAAAGGCCCACAAGA
The DNA here is from genome assembly GCF_002162155.2 of Triticum dicoccoides. Lineage (NCBI taxonomy): Eukaryota > Viridiplantae > Streptophyta > Magnoliopsida > Poales > Poaceae > Triticum > Triticum dicoccoides. Next base: position 332,627,528 of record NC_041392.1, on the reverse strand, counting down.
TTCTTGCGGATCATAATGGGCTGGCCCAGCTAAAGGCCCACGAGATTTCGCCGACATTAATGGGCCGGCCCAGCTATAGGCCCACAAGATTTTGAGGACCCTAGTAGGCCGGCCCATTAACTGCCTGCCATGTTTTGGGCCAAATGTCGGCCCATATTTGATCCGGTCCATTAATGGCCTGCCACGCTCCGAGCCTAATAGTGTCCCATATGAGATCCGGCCCGTTAAAAGCCTACCACATTCTCGGCCAAATTACGGCCCAGATCAGGTCCGGCCCTTTAAGAGGCTTCGGGCTCAATTATGGCCCATATCAGATTCGGCCCATCAACTGGACACTATGCTTTTGGGCCCACTTGCTAAAGGCCCACTTAGTAATTCGGCCTGATATTAGTTTTGGCCTGTTAAGGGCCTGTTTAACATTTCGGCCCAATATTAATTTCAGTCTTTTAAAAGCCCGTCATATAGTTGGGCCTAACTACGGCCCGGTTTGCATCCGGCCTGCTCACAGCCGATATCTGAATGGGCCAAACAAGGACCGAGATGATTTTGGCCTATTAAAAGCCCGTGATTTGATTCGCACAATCATGGGCCGGGGTTCATTTCGGGCTGCTGCCAGCCCGTGAGCTGTTCGGCACGTTTCAGGCCCAACCTACATCGTGATTGCATGACGGCCCAATTATGTACCGTAATTTTACAGTTTGGCCGGTTTACTGCGAAGACAGGATATATATATAGTAAAATAACTGCAGCATTGTGAATAAGAAAAAACCTAGACTATACAATAAAGAAATTACGGCATATTACATCCACTGGGCATCAAAGCTCGCCACTATGATAATAAAGCACTAGCAGACAGCAGATTACATACACTGGGCATCAAAGATCGCCACCAGTGCAAATAAACACGCCGACAAAATAATATACAAAACCGACAGCACTTCAATAGAGTTCAAGTAAGGTTAGCCCTGCTGGGGAGCTGCAACGTAAGCAGCTGAGCAAGATGATGAGACTGCGCTTGTTCAACACTTATATCTTCCTCACTCTGAAAGATAAACAAGCAGACAGATGACAGGTTTTGCACATAAAAGTATCAGTGCTGACAATTCATCACATTTCTTACTGACGAATAAAGTGACACCGTTTAAAATTGCATTAACACAATATGGTATTGTTCAGGTCAAGACAAGGCAGGAAATGACATTGTGAAGGAGTTGGCAGCTTCACGACACCACTGGATTACAAATCAAGAACTCATAAGTATCAATGGTTAGTGTGCTGTCAATTTATACCATTTCAGAATGGCAAATAAAGACAGGGTTTAAACAATAGTAGAATGATATGACATTGTTCATAGTTAAGACATTGCAGAATATGACATTGTGTTGTAGTGGGTAGGTTCACCACACCACTGGATTACGGATGAAGAACAGAAGCATACATGCAGTGCAAAAGAAGATCACTTGCTCTGTATAGTTTAATTTACATGGTATGAAGAAGGAACTTGGTTGTACAACTGAAAACTTAAATTGAGAAAGGACAAACTTTTGTTTATGAACTACATAATAAACTTTAAACAAGCAATTTGTTGCAGACACCGAAAATAAACAGTTGTTGCAGTCATGCCTAACCAAATATATACAACAAAGTTTGAAGGCTTGAGATGGACAAACTTACATTATTGGTGAAGGCATGCTCTATAAAGGCCTTGTCCATGCTGATGGGGGGGCAAGTCAAGAAGTTTACCACAGAATCTTCTTCAAAAGCATTGCCTTTATTCTACATTTTGTTAACAGTAAATATAGATGTGATAATATACGAAAAAATGGAGAATATTTAAGATAAGATGAAGAGTGATGCTACATAACCAAGTAGCTATAAATGTAAGTGCAGCGATACAGGCAAAAGGTACAACCAAGAGCAATGCACAGCTAAACTTCTTCAGTACCAACCTTAGGGTAAGAGTAAATATAGATCTGATGTGTAGAAAATGGAGGGCAAAGGAAAATAAGCTGCAGAGTGATGGTACATGAACAACTACCTGTCATTATAAGTACACTGATAAAGGACAACATGTACTTACAAGAACAATGCAGAGCTAAAAAACATTGGCCTTGGATATATTCTACACTAATGTAACCATTCATACATATCAGATAATTTGGAGCGAACAATTGATAAGCAAGCTATCATGCATACTGCTATCACATAATGAACCAGGTATATATGCAAGTACAGTGATACAGGAAAACAGGTACTAACAAGAGCAAAGCAGCAGGCAGCATATTTGCGATATCCTGTCATTCTTGTCAAACCAGAATTCTTCTTCGAGCAGATTTCCTGCAAAAAAGATCCGTAAGGCACATGCGGAAAAGTAGAAGTTCAAATTGTCATGTGATTTCATAGACAGTACCTCATCCTGGGAACGAGACCAGTGCATAACAAGGTTTTTCCATTCAATGTCTTCTAAATTTAGCACAGGAGACTTCATCGGAAGTTCGTTTATAGACTTGCCATCAAAGTGTGGTTTCCTCAGGTAACATCGATACTGCTGCAATGCTTCCTTGAAAAGCACAAGCAAGCTTTGCTCATCATGACTATCCAGATTGACCCTGGCCTAGTTACAACAATGTAAAGTAAATCATTGATGTGTTCAATCAGCAAAAAGCAGGGAAATAATAGCCATGAATAATAGCACTTACACGTAAGTTGGACAGGAAGATGTGAAAATGGTGTTTGTCTTCACAATAATCTTTCCATGATGGGAATATATGCACGTAGTCCCTAGCAACATTGAAAGCATTGTCTTTTAAACTAGGAATAAATGGAATGGGGTTCCAATCTGCAGGAATTGGTCGTCTCTGCAGTGGACTTGCTGTACTTTTTGCTGGAGTGGGATTTTTCTATGGTACAGCTGGTGCTATGGCAAATGAAATCGGTATACCTTTTGCTGGAGTGCAGGTCCTGTGTGGTAAGTCTAGTGGTGTGGCCAGTGAAGTATGGGTACAGTCTGCTGGAGTCGGTCCTACGTTTTGTGTCACTGGTTGTACAGCCAATATAAGTGGGGTGCTATCTGATTTCTCCGGCACCACCATGTTTTTCAAGGAATTTGCTGGTGCTCCTTCAGGTTCGGCAATCACCCTCTTCATTTTTGATGTCTGATGCACAAGAATAGCATTTGAGTGAAAAAACATGGTATGATGACAGATGGAATATGTATTGATAATGGATGGGCATGGCATCTCGACATATATGATGAGTAAACTAAGAAGATGGCTGTGCAACAAAGTAGAAGGAATGCAAGACAACATATGCAAGATACCCGCAATCAACAAAACATTGCCAAATTAGAACAGGCACCTTGATGGATGAACAGGATAGGCCATCTGCCTTTGACTCCTCGAGGTTAGAATAGTCATTAGGATCATATTCTGAACAAGAATCAACAGGTGGGGAGCGTATGAGTTTCATTGCATCCAGAATGGCACTCAATGCCTTGCTGCCAATTTTGTAAGTCATTGCAGTGTTTAGCTTCAAGAGTGGACTGCTGCTAGCGCGACACAAAGCAGCTACACAGATCATAGTGTAGATATAATGGGAAAACCTTAAGCATCAGAGTAAAATCAGCAAAGTGGAACTTGCTGGAATATATGTGCTAGTATTGCCGGTACAGCTAGAAAGGCTTCGGATACCAGCTCTCTTCAAGTGAAGGTGCGGTACTGTTAATATCAGTGTAACTCTCAAAGGCGACACAGCTCCCCGCATTTCCTTGCTATTCTTATAGGATTCAAGTGGGCAGGCCACTACAAATCCTATTCCTATGTTTACAAGATCCTACGAATCAAAGAGGCTCAAAGTGTCCATCACAACCGACCGTATAGACCTCTACACTTCAAATGTCCCTGCTCATCTTCAGTACAAGGAAAATACTGTACTACTATCATACTCCCTCCATTCCAAAATATAAGTCTTGGTAGAGATTTCCACTATGGATCACATACAGATGTATCCAGATACATTTTAGAGTGTAGATTCACTCATTTTGCTCCATATGTAGTCCATGGTGGAATCTATACAAAGACTTGTATTTAGGAACGGAGAGAGTACATATTAAAGAAGAACAAAAGAGGAACATGGTAAAGAAGAGCAAGCAGATTTTGGATAATAAAATGTTGGTTGCGCAGTGCCCACACATGATGAACCAGAGAGCATTAAGAATGCAACTCCCAGCTGTCTCTCGACCATTTCAGGCGGTTGGATGAAGATCCTACGTCTCCTAACCCTTCTTCTTCCTCGTCTCTGATTCTTCCCATATAGAACACCGCACGGGCCGCCAGCCGGACCACTGGCCCCCACCGCATGTGTTCCTCCGCCACCCCCACCCCCGCTCCAACCCCCACCCGTGTCGAGTTTTATTCGTTCGACGAGGCCCCACAACCACCCGAGCCCCTTCAATCACACCGGCGAACTCCGGTGAGCTCTGAAAAATCGACTGACCCAATTTTGAAATTTAGTCTACTGTGATTGAACTAGTGTGCAATATAAAGGGGAAAAACCATAAGCATTGGGTGTATAGTGTTAAGCGTGCCATGGCGGATCTGAAGGTGCAGACAAGACAAGAAATCAGAGTAAAGCAGTGGCGATCTAGTTTCTTGCTGCGATAAATAAGTTGAGCAGATACGCGAGAGTACCGCCTCTGGTGCGGCGCCGTGTACCCATCTACTGAGAATTTGACGGTGTTGCGGTAGCAATGGCTATCGGCGGCGTGGAAGCAGATCTAGGAGGGTAGACGATGGCGGCGGGGCGCGGTGGACAAGACAGTCATAGGAGCGGCGCCGGCAAGGTGGACGACGACAGGGATGAAGCGAGAGGACGGGATGCAAGGATCCTGGACCGAAGCCGTGGATGAGAGAGGTCGATCTCTTGTAATGGACGGCGGCGTCGGGGTATCAGCTCCGGCATGGTGGAGGAGGACGGCGGTGGATGGGGTGGCGGACGGCGGCGGACGGAGGAGGGTGGGGTGGAGAGGGTGTTTTGGTGCCCACGGACTACGAATGGGGAAAAGGGAGGTAGAGAGGAAGGGGGGACCATGTATTCAGGGCGCGCTTGTCTCAAATGCGAGTAAATTTACAAACTTAGCCCCCATTTTAAATTTCTACTACATCACATCAACATTAGTCAGTTGGGGATAGGATGGTAATCTCGCACACACCGAATATTTGCCGATGACAGTTTTTTTTGGCGCCCACCGTGTATGAAAATGAATCGGGGAGGGAGTCGATTTCAGCTGAGGACACACTGTGTTTTCGCGCCCACCGTGTATGAATCCGGGTGAGAGGCGGTTACGTCATGTTTGGGTGAAATTACAAACCTACCCCTATCGAAACCTATAGAATCCAGCAGATAGGCTTTGCGTGGCAGGGATAGGCAGTAGTGATTTCCATCTCGCAGATTTTGGTTTCGGGCGGCTACTACAACTTTCCCCGCTTCGTTCAAATTTTGCAGAGTGCACGTTTACTCTGCCAACTCAATTCGAATCCCGTTTGTATTCTATTTTTTTCCGGGCGGGATCCATTTTCAATTGGAATTACATTCTATATACATCATTTTTATATATACTTTCAAAAGCACAACAAAGAATTCTGCTCCTTTATATGTATAATATGATTTACAAATACAATGATCTCGAAATCTTAAGGTTGAATTCGAAAAAATTTAACCAAATTATGTTCTACTAAAATTTATGGATCAGTAATATCTACATATTAAATAACATAGATGTGCGTGAATTCATATGAGTATGCATGTTTGATAGATCAATTTTGGTTCGAGTATGGATTACATGTATCATCATCTCGAATTCAAATATTTGAACCCCTTTTTTGTTCACTCCTTTCACGCCCATCTCTCTCGCATGCATGCTCCTTCAGGTAGCTATCACTCTCTTTTCTCCAGCTCACCCACACGCTCACTTCATGTTTCTCCTATCCTCGCAAACATGGTCTCTCGATGTCTCCCTTGAGAAGTGTCACACTCTCCCTATCATTATACATTACACAGTTTTCATTATCTCTCACGTCTCTACTGTTCTCTGGTATCACTCGGTACCTAAGCTTTCTTTTTCACCGCCACACACACAGTCTCCACTCGTCTTTCACTTTGTCTTTCTCTCTATGGGATTCTCTCATACACCCTATATGTCTCTACATATGACTCATACCACTAAAATTACTCTCTCTCTCTCTCTCTCTCTCTCTTTCTCTCCCTCCTGTAGACATAACATTTGTTGCGGTCTCCTTTTCGTCTCCATCCCAGACTGCATTATTCATTTGTTTACCGATCAGACAACCCCGACTACCGTCTCCTCTCTCTCTCACAGACACACACACACAACTCCTGCTTCCACTCCCCTTCCCAACTACTGTCTCTCTCTCACACACACAAAACTCTCGCTTTCGCACCCCGACTCGTATTTCTCTCACAAACATTTATCGACTAGCTAGCCTCTAGATAGGTTTATACACCTGCACACTCGTGCTTCCACCATCGCATACATGTCTCTCTCCCGCTCCTTGTATCTATGTAGATTTTTCTTCCCTTCTTGAGACACGCCCTCTTGATCGTGAACACACACACTATCGCCTCATTTTAAGCTGATACCTATCGCACACACACTCCTTGTGTCTTTGTCACACATGCACTCCGTCCTCCTCCACTCTCCCTCTCTCTCACACACACATGGGCTTTTTGCAACAACTAGCACGATACCCATGCGTTGCACGGAACATCAAGATGCATTTGTATGAGTGGTTTATCTTGTGGGGGAAAAGGATGAATGAGGGAAGGCCTTATTTGCAAATGTGGATAGGGGTGTGGGTATATTTTTGCAAAATTACCATAGTTTCCTTCCTATCCGTCAGATATAGATCGGACGACCTATATTGCAGGATGGCAGGCACATGATCATCACCGACAATGCTTTTTATAAGAGTAGGGATAAAAAATAAAGTTGGTGATGATGGTGGGCCTGCCATCCTGCAATGTAGGCCGTCCGATTTATATCTGACGGATAGGAAGGAAAATATGGCAATTTACCCGCACTCTTCACCACATTTGCAGATAAGGCCTTCCCTCGTTCATCCTTTTCTCCCACAAGATCTTGATGTTCCGTGCAACGCACGGGCATCTTGCTAGTAAGAGTAGAAATTAGACATATACCACTTCTCGAATCTTGAAACCAACAACATTCCTCCCTTATCTCATCAAAACCGCCAAAGGAATATATTTTGAGTGAAACATAACATATTTTTAGTGATATACGTATTTCAAAACTAGACTTTTTTTCTATCAAGTCGGTGAATATGTATTAATCTACTTTGATCGTGTGGCAACGCATTGGCACATTGCTAGTAGTTATTTTAATTTTTTGGACACTAGAAAAACGGTGGAGTACATATACGAAGAGAAGAGGCGCACGCACGCAGTCGGCCTCTCGGTGTCTCGCACACATGAGTGTTACGTAAAGGCGACGTTAACAAATAAACCCTAAAACCCTAGGTGCATGATTGATGCATTCACGGGTACCAGGTACGTGTTGGGGCACCTTTGTAGGAATAGTCAGCTCAGCACGCCTCCCCGCCGCGTAATTGCTCTGACACGGATGCGACCTCTCATAGCTCAGGCATTGAAACGGCGCGCCGGCCAAGAGGGCCGCACTCGCTGCAGGCCCGGCTGAGCACACCTCCTTGCCGCGTGCCCGCGTGCAACCAGCTTAAGACTGCCCCACCTGCCTTCATTGATCCGCGCATGTGCCGGCAACATGTCCTTCCGCGAGCCGGCAGGCATTTTAGAACACAAAAAATGACTAAAATATAATTAATTTACGCATGGTCTTGACTTGTTGTGCTCGCACTGGTAGCAGGAACTAGTAGAGGATTTTTCTTTATTTATAACTCTCCTCACATTTTTTTGGCTTTGAAGTGAATCATGGTTGTGGACATTATGTATGAATGTGCAGATATCTGTGAACATGAGTTTGATGTGGAAGTTGAACATGAGTTTGTCTAGTGTTTGGTCTTCATTGCTCCTCTGCATGTTCGCACTCGTGGTTTTAAAATCTCAACATCGCAAGAAAAATATAGTACTAGTAATACTCGTGCATCTTGTGGGCAACATTAAAGCACTCGTCTGCCATGTTAGAGCATCTCCAACAGAATCGTAACGCGCGGCGCTTTAAAAATCTCAACATTCTATCTCTACTCTCTTCTCTACTGTTATATTTATTTTATATTTTATATTTAATATTTATCTCTACTTCCTTTACTGTCTACTTTTTTTCTCTATACTTTTTTTCTTGCAATATAGGTCGTCCGATTTATATCTGACAGACAGGAAGGAAACAAATGGGAATTTTGCAAAAACATACCCATACCCCTCTCCAGATTTGCAAATAAGGCCTTCCCTCGTTCATCCTTTTCTCCCACAAGATAAACTACTCATACAAATGCATCTTGATGCATGCAACGCATGGGCATCTTGCTAGTTCTAAAAACCTTTCCATCATTTGCCACACTACTGGTTGCAGATGAAAAACCAACCCAAGCACAGTGCGATACAGGAGAGACACACAATTACAAGCTGATATTCTGTTGGACAATGGAGGCTATAACCAATTACTTTTACCGGAACAATAGCACCCAGGAAATTTGAAGGGTAGGTATGAACAAAATTGGAACTGCACATGTATTGCTAAGTGATTCAATACACACATTCCCGATCGAGGAGGAGAACGATGGTCGCGGCGGCCTATGTGAGTCATGGTCGGTAACGGGAGTCAGTTCATTGTCCACGACGGTGGTACTTCTGTGCTTGGCGTCGGCTTCCAGGAAGCAGATCCGAGACCGTGGAAGACGATGCCGGGGAAGAGGCTCCGTGTACGACGACGACCGTGGACCGGCTCCAGTGCGGCGTACGAGGTCGTCGATGAGGCAGATGCACTACGGTGGACGAGTGCGACGATGTAAAGGGGAGGAGCACGAAGGCTGCAGTGCTGTGGAGAAGTCTATTTTGCGATGGGGATAGAAAATGGGGATTATTCAGGTGTACTACTTGGGTGCCGAGGAGGGGTTGGCTGGGTAGGGTGAACCTGAAGTTACGAAAACAGCCCCCTACCAAGCGTCATCCGTAGGCCTGTTCCGAAGGCTATGATGGTAACTTCCCACTGCTCGAATCAGGGTCGCGGGAGATTTTCCCGCCGACCTCAAAATTTTGTGACACTGGACTCCCCGTGTGGCGTGTTGAGTGATTCGGCTAAGCAACTAGCGAGTAGTAGTAGTAAACTCTGCATATTAGGTTTGACCGAAGTCAAACTTCCTAAAGTTTGACCAAGTTTATAGAAAAATATAAATATTTACCATAACAAATATGTATGTTGTGAATGTACATTCAATAATGAATCTAATGGTATTTATTTGTTATTGTATATGTTAATATTTTTGTTATAAGCTTTCTGAGAGTTTACAAAACTTGACTTGGACCAATGGTAATACGCGGACTTAAATAAAAACGGAGGGTGTACACCTTTGTTTTCTTAGTTTGTAGTGAACTAATCATTTGTTGAAATTGTGAAATAAATATATTAGGCTATTGACTTCGAATGTAATGGTCTATACAATTCAATAGTTACAATCATTGTCGAATCCCAAGATGTATACAAGGTCTATAGTACTTCACAACATGCTCAAACTCACATAATCCCAGTCAAATGAGAGTTTAAATGCATTTCATAGTTATTACTTTGTAGGATGCAACAAAAACAACCATAACTCTACATCAGCCATTATAGAAGCAACATTTTGACATATCCCAATGTGTGAATGAAACGTGCAGAGAGAGCTTTTGAAGATGGAGCAGATAGGGCGGGAAAGATTGTATGTATGTGGACGAGAGAGTAGGAGACAAACCTAACGAGGCACACACACACACACACACACACACAGAGAGAGAGAGGGAAAGAGAGGAAGAACTTAGGTTTGTGAGAAAGATGGATATATGTAATATACATGAGATGCGTGTGCATCTGGATTCTGTATACGTGGAAGGAGAAGAGGCAACATGTTTGATGAGAGAGCTGGAAAAACATGGACCAGAGGGGAAGGATCTCGTGGGTTGAGGGATTGACAATTTTGTGCGGGGGAGAGAGGGATTGGTAATTTTGTGCAAGAGAGGGAGAGGTTGGGGGGAGGAGTCAGTCAGCTATCGTCACATCACCCTGCTTCCAAATGACCCCGCATTCTCTAGCGCGGTGTGGTCGCCGTCTTTGATCTGCACGATTCCCTCTTTGAAGATTGAGGTGTTGTGCATGTTTGGGTGCAAAGAAGCACAAGCGAGAGTGGTCGCCGTATAACCTTGGATGGGGATGAATTGTGTGCTCGGGGGAGTGTGTGTGTGTGTTGTGTTGCATGTGTCTCTATGTGTATGTGTGTGTGTGTGTCAGATATTAAGAGAAAACAAACCTAAGGAGAGAAATGGGTATTCACGAAGAGATTGTGCGAGCCTTGAGGTGGGCAGGGGCCGGGTGAGGGTGTCAAAATGTGCGCGTTGATGCATGTGTTGCATGCGACCATGCAAGGGACGGACGAATTGAGAGAGATGGTTGTTGTTTTATAGATGCTCCTCTCTCTGTCTCTATCTCCCTCTCTCTCTCTCTCTCTCTCACACACACACACACACACACAAGTAAGGCCCTGTTTGGTTCCAAATAAGTCACCAACTTATAAGTCGAAAAGGTTTAAAAAGTGACTTATTTTGCCAAACAGACCCAACTTATAAGTCATAAGTTACTCCACCCCAACTTAAAACTTATAAGTGACCCCTTTTTACGTGGGTCCCATCACCTTTACATTAAAAACAAGGTGGGAAGGTGTGGTCAGGTGACTTATAAGTCAGATGACAACCAAACAGGCGTGACTTATAAGTCACTGGTTTTAAGTCACCTGACTTATAAGTCAGGTGACTTATTGGAACCAAACAGGCCCTAAACTAGAAGACCGTTCTCTCATGTAGACGCAATGTATCGGCATCTGTCTATGTCTCACTCATGCATGATCATTTGCACATTCACACCTCTCTATATCTGTATCACACGCACGCCGTCTCCACATTGCCCTTCCGCCACAACACACATATGGACACATACACACGTTCTCTTTTAGTCACACACACAAAATCAGTATTAAAAAAACTAGGGCGCACCTAAAATGTCGAAATCCAAATAAACACGAACTGGAGCTAAATTCAAATATATGGAAATATTGCAGCGTCAAGAACTTTCACAGGAAAAAAAGTTGAGTAATATTCGAGGATTGTTTTCATACACACAAAAAGGTTCGGTGGATGTCCTTCGAGTGCGACACGGTGACGCACCATTCAATCGACCGCGCGGCCGCGGTTCACGCGCTTGCACAGGATTCCGTATCTTGGCTGTGGTACTAACTAATAAAAGCGCTGCCTAAGTCTAATGTTTACGTGTACTAGTACGGTTTTCTTTTAAGTTTGACCAACCTTATATATATACCTAAAGTAAGCTCCCACACGCGCACTCATCAATATGCCACCGCCGCCATTGTGCATGCCGGCGCCCGCCTGCTCCGGCCAACAATTTCTCGCCCATCACCATCGTGTCGCCGCCATCCCTGTGCCATGAAGCCAAAGGCTCGCCCGCTCATGTCGTCTGCAGTCCCTCCTCGCGATGCCGCCGCGCTGCCAAGCACGCGAGCAGCTGGTGGAGCCGCATCTATGCACGCAGCGTACGAAGAGGAGGACGAGTGCGTGCTCCCACACGCCGGCGAGGAGGAACTACCGTGTCATTGTCGTCTCTGGCCGCGTGGAGGAGGCGCGCATGGTGGCTGTCGCGGCGGAAGCCAGTCGCGCGTGTGTCGAGCCCGCAAACCGGGTGCAGACGTGGAATCTACCTTCGAGACCTTGAATGCCACATGGATCCTGCAATCTGAAGGAGCAATTTGGGTCAGTCGAATCATGTGAGCCTTTTGATGCAACATGGATGGCTGGAAGGGCTTCTTCCACCTCTTCTGCCGTCTTCTTCCTTCGCTCCGTCGAACTTCTTTCACAAATCGACTAACCCAAATTATACTACTAGTACGAACGTATTAAGTACAGTAGGAACACGAAGATACGAGCAGTAGTACCAACAAGAAGAAGAACAGTAGTAAGACATAGTACTAGTACTACTGTACGTACTAAAGAGTTCAAATAACGAGAAAGAACATAAACATAGTTCTGCTGGGGCCTCAGCACAACACACCCTTCAAAATAAACTAAGCAACTAGTCTGCTTGACACTGCAGTAGAACCAGCATGAGCGACGGCACTGCCACCTACTCGGAGTCCGAGTCCACGTCCTCGACTTCGTCCTCATCCCTCTTTCTCTTCCTCTTCGCCGACGCTTCTTTGCTTGAACCGGACACTGGGCTCTACTTCTTCATCCAACCCTTGTAGATATTTAATCAAAGGTAGGCATCCATTGCTGCGTACAAGATGTGATCTTCATCTAATGTCTTTGACTCCCATGCATGATGAAACTCGTGATGAGGTTTCTTCAGTTTAGCGTACGAAGGAACAATCATGGCTGCTGCCAGGGTCAGCATTGAAGGTTGAGAGGAGGACACCAGGCATGCCTTCTGGAGATTGAAGGGCTGGCCTACAATGAGACCTATCCGACGCAGAACATCCCTGTCGTTCTTAAAGCATACAGTAACGAATTTCACTCTTTTGTCCTTGAGGAAGTTCTTAAAATCCTGGCACTCAACGTCGGCATGGCATATGTGGTAGACCAAGAAAACGTTATGTACGCAAACCTGGATCACGGCGGGCTTCTTCCTCTCTTCGTCCTTTAGATCCTTCTCTCGTCCCAGGACTGTGGTGTACTCAACATCTAGCCTAGCGATCCACTCATCCGTTGAACTGTTGAATATGCGTAGGAAGCGAGCAAGCCATGCTTTCACTGTATCGGATCACCGTGTGTAGATGACGATGAACGGATCGCGGGTGATGGCTCTAACCTGGTACTCAGCGGCGACCATGGAGATTAGGGAGCCCATGGATTTTTGAGTAGGGTTAGGAGAAGTTGAACTATTGTACCCCGCAAAAAAAACTGGGAGCGAACTAATGTGGAAGGGCGGGACGACTGGGAGTGAGCTGTTGTAAGGTAGAAGACGGGGACGAGTAGGGCGTGCGAACGGCGTGGGGTTGCTGGCTTGCCCGGTGGATAAACGACTGCAAGCCCCCAAAGAGTTCTCGAGAACTATGTGGGACCCACTAGATGTCAGGTCTACTAGACCCGTATCGTAGGCCTGACGGTATAGCTTCTGCCTGTTCGCACGCTATGCCGGCGCATGGATATAACTTCACTTAATTTCATCAAACGTCGCGCCTCCCATGACCTTCGCCTCCCTCGCGTGGTCGCGCCCTTTGAGACTTCGACCGGCTATAAATGAGCAAATTTTTTTGCCTTTTTTAGACAAGCAATTTTTTTGCCTACTCCGCATGCATGATACTCCCTCTGGTACTTTTTACTCCCGTCAATCGTTTGCAAAGTGTTTTACCAAATTTATACTTTTTTTAACACCACCTTATATTAATTAACCAACCACACCAGTACACTATTCGATATAATATTCACCACACAGGGCGGTACGTTATTTACAAGAATACCATCTAATCTATTGTCAAAGCTATACTTAGAGATTAAGTGTGCCACCTTATTGGCCGAACGGCTAATCTTTGACAATTGAAGATTGTTGATCAACTTCGATATGCTCAACGCTTTCATCTTCAGGTCACGCATAGCAGACCTGTCATAGTCCCTCGATGCAAGAGATGCTACCACAAAAGCACAATCAGTCTCTAAAATTACAGGATTATGAAGACAAATACCTATGCAGAGACCGACAATGCAAGCCCTAAGCTCCGCTTCCTCCACGCTTTGACATGCATCAATGAAATCCCATGACCAAATTTATACTAAAAATATCAATATCTACAATACTGATTATAATGAGTATAAGAACTATGTTTTATAATGAGTGTAAAAATATTTATTTGACATTGTGAATGTTGACACATTTTTCTATAAGTCTGGTGAAAGTAGAGGTACATTAACTTCAGACAAAACTTAAATGCACAATGCAGACTAGTTCCTCCGTCCAGGTGCGTGCCATGTCCTATCTTGTCATCACAACAAGGTTAGCTATTAGAGTACCACTACCTCCCTTCTAGTTTAAAGGGCTCGATTCAAAAATTTCACCTACTCTTAGCAAGATAGTATAGGCGGTGGAATAGTTTTTGAAGTATACAAAAGTACTCAACTAGTGCTATCGTTCTTCACAAAAAAATGTGTTTACCAATGCATGCATGAACACTAGTTACTCTAACCCCCACTCTCTTCTTTAATTCTTTTCCACATCAGCATGTTTGCTATTCCCGTGTGCAGGATACCAGCTAAGATACCACCATTATGGCCAGCCTTAATCATCGCATGCAATAATTTAATCCACCTTGAAATATGAACATGTGTGGGGCGTGTATGTTTTTAATGACTTGAGACTATACCTAGCCCGGCATGCAAGATGACTTATTATGCATCGTTCCCCATACCTGCAGGAAGCCCGTTCGTCTCCAAATCTTTTCCTCTCCATGTGTGGAAATAATATGCCTGCCGAACTCTCCTTCTCCCTCCGGCGGTCCCACCACTCCACCCCATGTGAAAAAAACCTGCATGCATGACTCTCCTCCCCCCACGCTCGTCCAATCCGTTGTGACCAGCAATATTTCCACCCCTTCGCTCCCCTGTAATTTACTCCAACAAATATGCCCACGTAGCTGTTACTTAACTGCAAGAGCATTGGGTCACTGACATGTGGGCCCAACAGGGGTCTGGCCCACATGTCAGTGATGCAACTGGACCTTCAGTTAAGTCAGTGCAGCTCAGTCCATATCTTGCGTAGGTGTGCCATTGCTCGCTATAAATACTGCGCCTCCCACAACATCGCTATCTCCTCCCCCTCATGTTCACATCCATCGCTATCTCCTCCCCCTCTCTCTCACGTTGATCCTCCAGCGACTCTGGCATGGTGAATGGGTAGCACATCTCGTACTAGATGTTCTCCGCCAAGGGCCAGCAGTGACCGCTGCACGCATCCGTGAGGTGATGCACGTCCGCCGGCTAGCCACAAAACGACATCGAGCACTCATAACACTGGACGAAGGGCTCCTTAGAGGCATTGACCAGGCCATCCATGAAACGAGAGTGTCTATAAGGGACGTTGTGCCAGTTGAATATATGAGCAAGTTACTACGAGATTTAATCCGAATAAGCACAAAATAAATCATGAATTCTACCACGATTTCGAACAGGAAGGACAGAAACACATATGGTGCAACGGGAGCAGCACCGTTGGCGTTGAGGTTGTCGCCCATGTCCAAACACCACGTAGACACGGTCTTTGAGCATGGTTCATAGTCGTTCCAGGCTCAGGCATTGAAGTTTGTAACTATTTTAGATTAGAATATACTACTCCTCCGTGCTAGTAGTAGAGCAGAGTCCTACTCTACTGTTGGGGAACGTAGTAATTTCAAAAAAATTCCTACGCACACGCAAGATCATGGTGATGCATAGCAACGAGAGGGGAGAGTGTTGTCTACGTACCCTCGTAGACCGGCAATGGAAGCGTTGACACAACGTAGAGGAAGTAGTCGTACGTCTTCCCGATCTGACCGATCCTAGTACCGAACGTACGGCACCTCCGAGTTCTGCACACGTTCAACTCGGTGACGTCCCTCGAGCTCCGATCCAGCAAAACGTTGAGGGAGAGTTTCGTCAGCACGACGGCGTGATGACAGTGATGATGTTCTACCGACGCAGGGCTTCGCCTAAGCACTGCTACGATATGACCGAGGTGGAATATGGTGGCAGGGGGCACCGCACACGGCTAAGGAACGATCACGAAGATCAACTTGTGTGTTATGGGGTGCCCCCTTGCCCCTGTATATAAAGGAGGGAGAGGGGGAGGTGCGGCCGGCCCTAGCGGTGCGCCTGGAGGAGTCCTACTCCCACCGGGAGTAGGACTCCCCCCTCTTGCCTTGTTGGAAAAGGAAGGGGGAAGGGAGAAAGAGGAAAGAGGGGGGGGGGCGCCGCCCCCCTTCCTTGTCCTATTCGGACTAGGGGGAGGGGACGTGCGGCCTGCCCTGGCCGGCCCTCCTCCTCTCCCTTATGG
Organism: Triticum dicoccoides; assembly: GCF_002162155.2. NCBI lineage: Eukaryota > Viridiplantae > Streptophyta > Magnoliopsida > Poales > Poaceae > Triticum > Triticum dicoccoides. The sequence continues at coordinate 332,611,240 of NC_041392.1, read as the reverse complement.
CCCATGTAGGCCCAATAACCCCCCCGGGGGGTTCCGGTAACCCCCAGTACTCCCGTAAAATCCAGATTTCACCCGGAATGTTTCCGATATCCAAATATAGGCTTCCAATATATCAATCTTTATGTCTCGACCATTTCGAGACTCTTCTTCATGTCCGTGATCACCTCCGGGACTCCCAACAACCTTCGGTACATCAAAACACAAAAACCCTAATTACGATCGTCACCGAACTTTAAGCGTGCGGACCCTACGGGTTCGAGAACTATGTAGACATGACCGAGACACGTCTCCGGTCAATAACCAATAGCGGAACCTGGATGCTCACATTGGCTCCTACATATTCTACGAAGATCTTTATCGGTCAAACCGCATAACAACATACGTTGTTCCCTTTGTCATCGGTATGTTACTTGCTCGAGATTTGATCGTCGGTATCTTAATACCTAGTTCAATCTTGTTACCGGCAAGTCTCTTTACTCGTTCTGTAATACATCATCCCGCAACTAACTATATTAGTTGCAATGCTTGCAAGGCTTGAGTGATGTGCATTACCGAGAGGGCCCAGAGATACCTCTCCGACAATCGGAGTGACAAATCCTAATCTCGAAATACGCCAACCCAACAGGTACCTTCGGAGACACCTGTAGAGCACCTTTATAATCACCCAGTTACGTTGTGATGTTTGGTAGCACACAAAATGTTCCTCCGGTAAACGGGAGTTGCATAATCTCATAGTTATATGAACATGTATAAGTTATGAAGAAAGCAATAGCAACAAACTAAACGATCAAGTGCTAAGCTAACGGAATGGGTCAAGTCAATCACATCATTCTCCTAATGATGTGATCCCGTTAATCAAATGACAACTCATGTCTATGGTTAGGAAACATAACCATCTTCGATCAACGAGCTAGTCAAGTAGAGGCATACTAGTGACTCTCTGTTTGTCTATGTATTCACACATGTATTATGTTTTCGGTTAATAGAATTCTAGCATGAATAATAAACATTTATCATGATATAAGGAAATAAATAATAACTTTATTATTGCCTCTAGGGCATATTTCCTTCAGTCTCCCACTTGCACTAGAGTCAATAATCTAGATTACACAGTAATGATTCTAACACCCATGGAGCCTTGGTGCTGATCATGTTTTGCTCGTGGAAGAGGCTTAGTCAGCGGGTCTGCAACATTCAGATCCATATGTATCTTGCAAATTTCTATGTCTCCCACTCAGACTAAATCTCGAATGGAATTGAAGCGTCTCTTGATGTGCTTGGTTCTCTTGTGAAATCTGGATTCCTTCGCCAAGGCAATTGCACCAGTATTGTCACAAAAGATTTTCAATGGACCCGATGCACTAGGTATGGCACCTTCATTTGTTGCTTCTGAAGCAGCTACGTACTCCGCTTCACATGTAGATCCCGCCATGATGCCTTGTTTAGAACTGCACCAACTGACAGCTCCACTGTTCAGTATAAACACGTATCTGGTTTCCGATTTAGAATCGTCCGGATCAGTGTCAAAGCTTGCATCAACGTAACCATTTACGATGAGCTCTTTTTCACCTCCATATACGAGAAACATATCCTTAGTCCTTTTCAGGTATTTCAGGATGTTCTTGACCGCTGTCCAGTGATCCACTCCTGGATTACTTTGGTACCTCCCTGCTAGACTTATAGCAAGGCACACATCAGGTCTGGTACACAACATGGGATACATGATAGTGCCTATGGCTGAAGCATAGGGAACATCTTTCATTTTCTCTCTATCTTCTGCGGTGGTCGGACATTGAGTCTTACTCAACTTCACACCTTGTAACACAGGCAAGAACCCTTTCTTTGCTTGATCCATTTTGAACTTCTTCAAAACTTTGTCAAGGTATGTTCTTTGTGAAAGTCCAATTAAGCGTCTTGATCTATCTCTATAGATCTTAATGACCAATATGTAAGCAGATTCACTGAGGTCTTTCATTGAAAAACTCTAATTCAAGTATCCCTTTATGCTATCCGGAAATTCTATATTATTTCCAATCAATAATATGTCATCCACATATAATATCAGAAATGCTACAAAGCTCCCACTCACTTTCTTGTAAACACAGGCTTCTCCAAAGGTCTGTACAAAACCAAATGCTTTGATGACACTATCAAAGCATTTATTCCAACTCCGAGAGTCTTGCACTAGTCCATAAATGGATCGCTGGAGCTTGCACACTTTGTTAGCTCCCTTTGGATCGACAAAACCTTCTAGTTGCATCATATACAACTCTTCTTCCAGAAATCCATTCAGGGCAGTTTTGACATCCATTTGCCAAATTTCATAATCATAAAATGCGGCAATTGCTAACATGATTCGGACAGACTTAAGCATCCCTACGGGTGAGAAGGTCTCATCGTAGTCAATCCCTTGAACTTGTCAAAAACCTTTCGCAACAAGTCGAGCTTTGTAGATAGTAACATTACCGTCAGCGTCAGTCTTCTTCTTGAAGATCCATTTATTCTCAACTGCTTGCCGATCAATGGGCAAGTCAACCAAAGTCCACACTCTGTTCTCATACATGGATCCCATCTCAGATTTCATGGCTTCTAGCCACTTTGCGGAATCTGGGCTCACCATCGCTTCTTCATAGTTCGTAGGTTCATCATGATCTAGTAGCATGACTTCCAGAACAGGATTACGATACCACTCTGGTGCGGATCTTACTCTGGTTGATCTACGAGGTTCGGTAGTAACTTGATCTGAAGTTTCATGATCATTAGCATTAGTTTCCTCGCTAATTGGTGTAGGTGTCACAGAAACCGGTTTCTGTGATGTACTACTTTCCAATAAGGGAGCAGGTACAGTTACCTCATCAAGTTCTACTTTTCTCCCACTCACTTCTTTCGAGAGAAACTCCTTCTCTAGAAAGGATCCATTCTTAGCAACGAAAGTCTTGCCTTCGGATCTCTGATAGAAGGTGTACCCAACAGTTTCCTTTGGGTATCCTATGAAGACACATTTCTCCGATTTGCATTTGAGATTATCAGGTTGAAGCTTTTTCACATAAGCATCGCAGCCCCAAACTTTCAGAAATGACAACTTTGGTTTCTTGCCAAACCACAGTTCATAACATGTCGTCTCAACGGATTTCGATGGTGCCCTATTTAACGTGAATGCAGCCGTCTCTAAAGCATAACCCCAAAACGACAGCGGTAAATCTATAAGAGACATCATAGATCGCACCATATCTAGTAAAGTACGATTTCGACATTCGGACACACCATTACGCTGTGGTGTTCCGGGTGGCGTGAGTTGCGGAACTATTCCGCATTGTTTCAAATGTAGACCAAACTCGTAACTCAAATATTCTCCTCCACGATCAGATCGTACAAACTTTATTTTCTTGTTACGATGATTTTCAACCTCACTCTGAAATTCTTTGAACTTTTCAAATGTTTCAGACTTATGTTTCATTAAGTAGATATACCCATATCTTCTTAAATCATCTGTGAAGGTGAGAAAATAACGATATCTGCCACGAGCCTCAATATTCATCGGACCACATACATCTGTATGTATGATTTCCAACAAATCCGTTGCTCTCTCCATAGTACCGGAGAACGGCGTTTTAGTCATCTTGCCCATGGGGCACGGTTCGCAAGTACCAAGTGATTCATAATCAAGTGATTCCAAAAGTCCATCAGTATGGAGTTTCTTCATGCGCTTTACGCCGATATGACCTAAACGGCAGTGCCACAAATAAGTTGCACTATCATTATCAACTCTGCATCTTTTGGCTTCAACATTATGAATATGTGTATCACTACTATCGAGATTCATCAAAAATAGACCATTTTTCAAGGGTGCATGACCATAAAAGATATTACTCATATAAATAGAACAACCATTATTCTCTGATTTAAATGAATAACCGTCTCGCATCAAACAAGATCCAGATATAATGTTCATGCTCAAAGCTGGCACCAAATAACAATTATTTAGGTCTAAAACTAATCCCGAAGTTAGATGTAGAGGTAGCGTGCCGACCGCGATCACATCGACTTTGGAACCATTTCCCACGCGCATCGTCACCTCATCCTTTGCCAGTGTTCACTTAATCTGTAGTCCCTGTTTCGAGTTGCAAATGTTAGCAACAGAACCAGTATCAAATACCCAGGTGCTACTGCAAACTCTAGTAAGGTACACATCAATAACACGTATATCACATATACCTTTGTTCACCTTGCCATCTTTCTTATCCACCAAATACTTGGGGCAGTTCCGCTTCCAGTGTCCAGTATGCTTGCAGTAGAAGCACTCAGTTTCAGGCCTAGGTCCAGATTTGGGTTTCTTCTCCTGAGCAGTAACTTGCTTACTGTTCTTCTTGAAGTTCCCCTTCTTCTTCCCTTTGCCCTTTTTCTTGAAACTGGTGGTCTTGTTGACCGTCAACACTTGATGCTCCTTCTTGATTTCTACCTCCGCAGCCTTTAGCATTGCGAAGAGCTCGGGAATTGTCTTATCCATCCCTTGCATGTTATAGTTCATCACGAAGCTCTTGTAGCTTGGTGGCAGTGATTGAAGAACTCTGTCAATGACACCATCAACAGGAAGATTAACTCCCAGTTGAGTCAAGTGATTATGATACCCAGACATTTTGAGTATATGTTCACTGACAGAACTATTCTCCTCCATCTTGCAGTTATAGAATTTATTGGAGATTTCATATCTCTCAATCCGGGCATTTGCTTGAAATATTAACTTCAACTCCTGGAACATCTCATATGCTCCATGACGTTCAAAACGTCATTGAAGTCCCGATTCTAAGCCGTAAAGCATGGCACACTGAACTATCGAGTAGTCATCAGCTTTGCTCTGCCAGACGTTCATAACATCTGGTGTTGCTCCAGCAGCAGGCCTGGCACCTAGCGGTGCTTCCAGGACGTAATTCTTCTGTGCAGCAATGAGGATAATCCTCAAGTTACGGACCCAGTCCGTGTAATTGCTACCATCATCTTTCAACTTTGCTTTCTCAAGGAACGCATTAAAATTCAACGGAACAACAGCACGGGCCATCTATCTACAATCAAACATAGACAAGAAAGATACTATCAGGTACTAAGTTCATGATAAATTTAAGTTCAATTAATCATATTACTTAAGAACTCCCACTTAGAAAGACATCCCTCTAATCTTCTAAGTGATCACGTGATCCAAATCAACTAAACCATAACCGATCATAACGTGAAATGGAGTAGCTTTCAATGGTGAACATCAATATGTTGATCTTATCTACTATATTATTCACGCTCGACCTTTCGGTCTCAGTGTTCCGAGGCCATATCTGCATATGCTAGGCTCGTCAAGTTTAACCTGAGTATTCTGCGTGTGCAAAACTGGCTTGCACCCGTTGTAGATGGACGTAGAGCTTATCACACCCGATCATCACGTGGTGTCTGGGCACGACGAACTTTGGCAATGGTGCATACTCAGGGAGAACACTTTTATCTTGAAATTTAGTGAGAGATCATCTTATAATGCTACCGTCAATCAAAGCAAGATAAGATGCATAAAAGATAAACATCACATGCAATCAATATAAGTGATATGATATGGCCATCATCATCTTGTGCTTGTGATCTCCATGTCCGAAGCACCGTCATGATCACCATCGTCACCGTCACGACACCTTGATCACCATCATAGCATCGTTGTCGTCTCGCCAATCTTATGCTTCCACGACTATCGCTACTGCTTAGTGATAAAGTAAAGCATTACAGCGCAATTGCATTGCATACAATAAAGCGACAACCATATGGCTCCTGCCAGTTGCCGATAACTCGGTTACAAAACATGATCATCTCATACAGTAAAATTTAGCATCATGTCTTGACCATATCACATCACAACATGCCCTGCAAAAACAAGTTAGACGTCCTCTACTTTGTTGTTGCAAGTTTTACGTGGCTACTACGGGCTTAGCAAGAACCATTCTTACCTACGCATCAAAACCACAATGATAGTTTGTCAAGTTGGTGCTGTTTTAACCTTCGCAAGGACCGGGCGTAGCCACACTTGGTTCAACTAAAGTTGGAGAAACTGACACCCGCCAGCCACCTGTGTGCAAAGCACGTCGGTAGAACCAGTCTCGCGTAAGCGTACGCGTAATGTCGGTCCGAGCCGCTTCATCCAACAATACCGCCGAACCAAAGTATGACATGCTGGTAAGCAGTATGACTTATATCCCCCACAACTCACTTGTGTTCAAAAACAATCCTACGCACACGCAAGATCATGGTGATGCATAGCAACAAGAGGGGACAGTGTTTCTACGTACCCTCGTAGACCGGCAACGGAAGCGTTGACACAACATAGAGGAAGTAGTCATACATCTTCCCGATCCGACCGATCCAAGTACCGAACGTACAGCACCTCCGAGTTCTGCACACGTTCAACTTGGTGACGTCCCTCGAGCTCCGATCCAGCAAAAAATTGAGGGAGAGTTTCGTCAGCATGATGGCGTGATGAAGGTGATGGTGTTCTACCGATGCAGGGCTTCGCCTAAGCACTGCTATGATATGACCGAGGTGGAATATGGTGGAAGGGGGCACTGCACACGGCTAAGGAACGATCACAAAGATCAACTTGTGTGTTATGGGGTGCCCCCTTGCCCCCGTATATAAAGGAGGGAGAGGGGGAGGTGAGGCCGGCCCTAGGGGTGCGCCTGGAGGAGTCCTACTCCCATCGGGAGTAGGACTCCCCCCTCTTGCCTTGTTGGAAAAGGAAGCGGGAAGGGAGAAAGAGGAAAGGTGGGGGGCGCCGCCCCCCTTCCTTGTCCTATTCGGACTAGGGGGGGAGGGGGCGCGCGGCCTGCCCTAGCCGGCCCTCCTCTTCTCCCTTATGGCCCATGTAGGCCCAATAACCCCCCCCCCCCCGAAGGGGTTCCGGTAACCCCCCGGTACTCCGGTAAAATCCCAATTTCACCCGGAACGTTTCCGATATCCAAATATAGGCTTCCAATATATCAATCTTTATGTATCGACCATTTCGAGACTCGTCGTCATGTCCGTGATCACATCCGGGACTCTAAACAACCTTCGGTACATCAAAACACAAAAACCCTAATTACGATCATCACCGAACTTTAAGCGTGCGGACCCTACGGGTTCGAGAACTATGTAGACATGACCGAGACACGTCTCCGGTCAATAACCAATAGCGGAACCTGGATGCTCAAATTGGCTCCTACATATTCTACGAAGATCTTTATCGGTCAAACCGCATAACAACATACGTTGTTCCCTTTTTCATCGGTATGTTACTTGCCCGAGATTTGATCGTCGGTATCTTAATACCTAGTTCAATCCCGTTACCGGCAAGTCTCTTTACTCGTTCTGTAATACATCATCCCGCAACTAACTATATTAGTTGCAATGCTTGCAAGGCTTGAGTGATGTGCATTCCCGAGAGGGCCCAGAGATACCTCTCCGACAATCGGAGTGACAAATCCTAATCTTGAAATACGCCAACCCAACAAGTACCTTCGGAGACACCTGTAGTGCACCTTTATAATCACCCAGTTACGTTGTGACGTTTGGTAGCACACAAAGTGTTCCTCCGGTAAACGGGAGTTGCATAATCTCAATGTCATAGGAACATGTATAAGTTATGAAGAAAGCAATAGCAACAAACTAAATGATCAAGTGCTAAGCTAACGGAATGGGTCAAGTCAATCACCTCATTCTCCTAATGATGTGATCCCGTTAATCAAATGACAACTCATGTCTATGGTTAGGAAACATAACCATCTTCGATGAACGAGCTAGTCAAGTAGAGGCATACTAGTGACACTCTGTTTGTCTATGTATTCACACATGTATTATGTTTCCGGTTAATATAATTCTAGCATGAACAATAAACATTTATCATGATATAAGGAAATAAATAATAACTTTATTATTGCCTCTAGGGCATATTTCCTTCATCTACTACTCTACTCAAGCAAGTTAGGGCATAGCACTGTAGGGAGTACCAGTACTGTGATCACTCAAGAAAGTTGATTGGCATCGACATGACCCTACGCTACTGGTATGTGTCTCGTAAGTCAAGCGGCATGTTGTATTTATCATCACCTGTCCACTTCCCGCAGCACATATTCGCTTCTCCATCTTTCGTCCACACATAATCTCGTCCAATCTTCCATCCCCGCTAAGGCGCCTCCACCCCTCATCCAAAACCCAATCACTAACAATGGCAGAACCGAGCAGCGTCCGCCGAAAGAGTGGCTGGAATTCGCAAGTATCAAACTTCAACCTGCTGGCTGGAGTTTCCCCCATCAGGCACCCATCTGGTTCAAGCCGTGAGCCAATCTCCACAGCTTAATAAATAGTAACGTCTAACTGAGCCAGTTAGTTAGATGCGTACACTTGGTGTAGTAGGATCTTTATTTAGTTTGATGCATACACCTGTTCTTTTTTGGTAGCCCTTTTGTAATGATGGCTGATGTTTTGGTTTGGAAGAGAGAGTTGCGTCTTCACTCTTCTGGCCTGCTTACTGCTTCTGTTGCACCCCCAGCCCTGGTTGCTGCTGTTGTTTTCAATGTGCAATCAGTAGTATATTTCGTCTGTTGATTGAATAAATGTGTTGTTAGAACGACAAACACAATGTTTTGGAAGTTGTTGCATGGTTCGATCCTTTAGTGCCCCGTACCGTACGTAGCGCATACTATTTTTCGTACGGAACACATTTTCCACTTGTTGATAACATGTAGCCCACTGATGAAGGCCCAATATAGAAGCCCATTATTAACTGGAAGGGAGGCTCTCACATGATTCCGGCCCAGGTACATGCTCATGGTCCCCTAAACATAAATAAATAAATAAAGCTAAATGCTCATGCACCAGTTCTTTGGGAAAATAGGTAGCCTAGTATTTCTTTTTGAAGAATACCCAAGCTAGGCCTATTTGTTTTCTCCGAATTACTGGGTTGAAAATCTTTGAAGACGAGGAGGGATGCATTCCAGCCTGGCTTAAGAGTATGGTTAATGTCTGTTAAAAGTAATATCAAAAGGGGTTGAAAATTCCAAAAAAATTATAGCAAATGGGATATAAGTTTCTTTTTTTGTTTTTGTTCTTCACTGATATCTTATACGTATTTCATTGGATTTAACATGACATAGTACTAATTTATTTTTAAATTCGTTTTAGTATGGCTATTAATTTTTGGATTAAGAATATTTTGTCCCCCAGCAAAAATTTGTGAATTTTCAAAATTTCCCACATATTTAGTTAATTTTTTGACCCTGGTACTGACCAGAAAATGGCTGGCAATTCTAGAAATGGAAAATGGGCTGCAATAAATTCCATATGAATTAGAAAATGAGTAAAAATTATAAAAATTATAGCAAATGGGCTGTACACACCACAGATTTCGAGGCTGACTTGTTTACGCAAGGCTTTGTCAGTGAACACAGATTCTAGTAGCAGTGACTATTGGATGTCCATCCAACAGCCGACGTGCTTCTTCAATCTCTGATCTTCCTGCTCCAGCCGCCTAAACTAGCACCGACGGGACTGCCTGCTCCCTCCTCTTGTGGCCCGCTGTGATGCCGCGCAGGCTTCCCCGGCCCACCCTACTCCCTCCGCTGGCCTGGGCACACGCAATCAACTGCCTCCTTATTACGAGAAAAAAATGATTCCTCCCACTAACATCTGGGGTGCACCGGTTGGGAGGCTGACCGTGCGCCTACTAAGTTGAGGCGTACGCAAGGCTTGTCAACTTAGTCAACAAACGATTCTAGCAGCAGTAACCGTTGGATTTGAATCGAACGATCCTGCTACTTCTTCAATCGCTGCTCTTCTTGCACCAGCCGCCCAAACCAACACCGGGGAGACCGCCTGCTCCTGCCTCCAGTGGCCGGCTATGCTGTCGTTGAGGCCTCATCGCCCCCTACTACTCCCACCGCTTGCCAGGCCCTGCGGCGACGACAGCCTCACACCGCAGCCAAACCAGTGAACCCTCGTACTCCTCTCCGCGTGGGCTTCCCTGGCTCCGCATCGTCCCCTTCCTAGACCTCGCCATCATCCACCGCCTTGGTGCTCTCGGCGCGGCGTGGTCAACGTGGTCAACGGCATTCCATCGGAAGAGTACTGTACGTGGAGAGGCCGACGGCTGGGTCCACGGCCACAACCCAGTTTTTTTGTGATTTGCCAAGTAAGTCGCTTTGTCAGGCCTGTTGGGCTGCAAATCTTTTAAGACGAGGAGAGCTTTCATTTGGCTAGCCGAGAAAATGGCCCATGAGTAATGAGAAATGGGATGTACATTTTTAAAACACATCAAACCGGCAATTAGTTTCAAATATCTTTTTTTTATTTCAAGATTTTAAATTACATTAATTTTTTACATGGAGAATTTGTTGGATTTTATATTGATATACATTTATTTTTAAAATCAGTTTGAATGTGAGTCGAAATTTTGGGATTAAAAACAGTTCGGACCGCACCGAAATATGCAAAATTTCATATAATTTTTTAACCGTGGCCACAATATGGGTTGTAATGTTAACAAAAAGAATATGGGCTCCAAAAAAAGCTTAATAATTAACAAATGGGCTGTAAATTATTAGAAATAATTGCAGATGGGCCATATGTTGTTTTGCACAAATTTGAGGCTTTCCTAAAAAAAGGTTGACGCACAAGCAGTGACTGTTGGATGGCCATCCAACGGCCGTCGTGCTTCTTCAATCTCCGCTCTTCCTGCTCCAGCCGCTCAAACAAGCGTCGGCGGGACTACCTGCTCCCTCCTCCCCGCGGCCGGCTCTGCTGCCGCGCAGGTCTCACCACCCCACCGTAATCCCATCGCTGGCCTAGCCATCCCTCTACTCACCCACACCTGGTGTTATTCTCCAGCGACGGCAGACGAACCAGTAAACCCTCGTATAGTCGTACTCCCCTCCGCGTGGGAAACAACTGCCGAGTCTTCACTGCCTCCGTGCCGTTCCCTTCCTAGGCCTCGCCGTCATCCACCACCCTGGTGCTCTCGGCGCTGCCTGGTCAATGTGATCAACGACCGACATGCATCTAAATTGGATTGTACGTGGAGATGCCGACAACTGGGTCCACGGGCGCACACAAGGAAATGCCTCCTTACTACGCGCAAAATAATGATTCCTCCACCTGACATCAGGGACCCACCGAAAGGGCCTCTTTATTTCACGAAAAAACGTTACCGTCGCTGACTGCTCGGACTCACCAGCTATATCTTCGCACGCAAGGAAGTGCCTCCTTATTACGCACATTAAAAAAATGAATACTCCCCCTGTTAGCTGGGACCCAGTATAGTGGTAGGCTGACTTGTGGGCCTACTAAGTTGACGGGGACGGAAGGCTTTGTCAACTTAGTCAATATGCACGATTCTAGCTCCAGTGACCATACGATGTCCATCCAACGGCCGTAGTGCTTCTTCAACCTCTGGTCTTCTTGCTCCAGCCGCCCAAACCAGCCGGTCGTGCCTCGTGCTCCTGCCTCCCGTGGCCGGCTGCGATGCAGCAGAGGCCACACCGCCCCCTACTACTCCCACCGCTGGCCAGGCCATCCCTCTACTCACCCACACCCCCTGTTATTCTGCGGCGACGACAGCCTCGCACCACAGTGAACCAATGAACCCTCGTACTCCTCTATGCGTGGGCATCCACTGCCGCGTCTTCCCCAGCTCCGCGTCATCCCCTTCCTAGGCCTCGCTGTCGTCCACCGCCCTGGTGCTCTCAGCGCGGCGTGGTCAACGTGGTCAAGGAATGGCTTCCATCGGATGTGGACTGTACGTGGAGAGGCTGACAGCTGGGTCCACGGCCGCAGCAAGGAAGTGCCTCCTTATTACGTGCAAAATAATTATTCCTACACCTGACAGCGGGGACCCACCGGACGGGCCACCGTATTTCGCGAAAAAACGTTTCCCCCCTGACTGCTGGGACCCACCAGCTACACCTTCGCATGCAAGGAAGTGCGTTCGGGCAAAAAAACAAACGATTCGCTCCCCTAACTGCTGGGACGCAGCAGCTACATCTTCGCACGCAAGGAAGTGCCTGACAGTCGGGACCCACCTTGTCGAAGCGTACGTAGCGTTGTCATTCTGGTCGCGAACGTGTACGTACATACTGGTCAATGTAGAGGCGCGCACGTGTCATAGTAGAGGTGCGCACGTGTCGTAGTAGAGGCGCGCATGTAGCATGTACACGTACGTACAACGGCCAGGGTGCAAGAAAGAAAATACGGCCACATACGTGTACATACGGGCGGGGTCTCGAACGCCTACTCGCGCATACGTACGGCCAGGGCTCGTGTACATGGCTGGGTCGGAACGGAGAAACAACGTCGTCATCGCGTTCATGGGGAGGCAACGGAATGCGCCGTGTTCATGGGGAAGCAACGGAATGCGTCATGTTCATGGGGAGGCAACGGAATGCGTCGCATTCATCGGGAGGCAACGGAACGCGTGGGAGCCAACTGGCTGGGTCGGAACGGAATGCATGGCCATGTTCATCAGGAGGGCTTGGACGGAACAAGCGATGGAAACGAGGCCTGGCGTACCGCAGAACGGAGGAAATGGATCTCCTACGGTCGAAACAGGGGTCCTGTTGATCGGGAGGTGTGTGGCATACCGCAAAACGGAAGAAACGGACCTCCTACGGTCGAAACGGGGGTCCTGTTGATCTGGAGGGGTGTGGCGTACCGCAAAACGGATGAAACGGACCTCCTACGGTCGAAACAGGGGTCCTGTTCATCAGGAGGGGTGTGGCGTACCGCAAAACGGGACTCCACGGGATACTGTTCATCTCCACCGTCGACCTCCTCCAGCCTCCACGGGCTACCGTCGACCTCCTCCAGCCTCCATGGGCTCCTGCTCATCCAGCCTCCACCGCGCGCTACTCCACC
>NC_041392.1:332587675-332597955 GCF_002162155.2 Triticum dicoccoides | reverse complement strand
ATCGGCTTCAGTTAGTAATAGTAGCGAAGGAATCGCTCGATCGAGTTCAGTAACAGCCATCGATCGATCGCTCGGGTTCAGTAACGCGTAGCCTGCAGTGCAATCGCTCGGGTTCAGTTAGAGCCCAACGCCTCGCTCGGGTTCAGTTAGAGCCAATGCCTCGCACACACGCGCGTACGTGTACGAGAGAAACACGCATCGCTCGGCCCCCGACCTCCCACCGTAACTGGGAACCCCCTGAAATTTTCCTTGCCCTCGCTTCTACCACGGTTTTTTCCGTCATGGACGGCCCAAAGAATGTCATGCAGCTGCGTCTCCAGCCCGCCCAGGACGAAAAGCCCATTTTCTGTCATGATTTTTTTCATAGAAGTAGGAGCCCACCACATCTATGATGATACCAGGTTTTGTCACAACTATCGTCATAGAAGTATCATACGTATGACAGAAAAAAAATTCGTTCGGCCCAAAATGTCACGGATGTATCTTTTTTGTAGTGCGGAACCCCCTGAGAGGTATATGGGCCTTATTGTGCCATAGTGGGAGAGAAGAGAGGGAGTCCTAGGAGGGGGCGTGCCCCCCTCAAGCCCAATCCAAATTCGGTGGGGGGCCGGCCCCCCCTTTCCTTCCCCCTCTCTCCCCCTTCCTTCCACTCATAGTCCAACTAGGGAAGGGGATCCTACTCCCGGTGGGAGTAGGACTCCCCATGGGGCGTGCCATAGGAGGGCCGGCCCTCCCCCTCCTCCACTCCTTCATATATGGGGGAGGGGGCCACCCCATAGACACACAAGTTGATCATTGATCTTTTAGCCGTGTGCGGTGCCCCCTCCACCATAATCCACCTCGGTCATATCGTAGCAGTGCTTAGGCGAAGCCCTGTTTCGGTAGCATCATCATCACCGTCATCACGCCGTCATGCTGAAGAAGCTCTCCCTCGACACTCTGCTGGATCGTGAGTTCGTGGGACGTCACCGAGCCGAATGTGTGCAGATCACGGAGGTGCCGTACCTTCGGTTCCAGGATTGGTCGATCGTGAAGATGTATGACTACATCAACTGCGTTGTCATAATGCTTCCGCTTATGGTCTCCGAGGGTACATAGACAACACTCTCCCCTCTTGTTTCTATGCATCACCATGATCTTGCGTGTGCGTAGGGAATTTTTTGAAATTACTGCGTTCCCCAACACCTAGTTGGTAGGCTGGTCACCATGCCGGAACGGGCATGGGGCAGCGAAGCTTTGGTAAGTGCGGGCCTGGATTTGTCCCCATAGACGCCCCCGGCAAGGCCCTTGTTGGGACCTTCTAGGGGGGGGGGTTGCAAGCGTCCCCGACAAGGGTCTTGCCGAGTGTCTTCAGTCGTCCCCGACAAGATCTTGCCAGGGGTCTTCGTCTTCTGGTGCTCACTTAGGCCTGCAGGCCTTTGATTTCCACAAAGATCTGCATGCCACCATGCAGGCGCTCCCGAAACTCGGTCTTGACGTTGTCGATAGCATCATGATTCTCAGACTCAAGGGTGGCGGTCTTGCTAGTGTTGGGAAAGTTTCCCCGGCAAGGCTCTTGTCGGGGCCATGTAGGCTGCCCCAGCAAGGCTCTTGCCGGGGGAAGCCCATCTTGTCTATTTGCTCTTTATGCTTCTGGCTTGGGTGCTGCCTTGGTAGACTTGTATCTTTGCTTCCTCTGCCCTGCCGAGCCCGGCCGCAGGTGTGGCTGCGACTGCCTGTGCACAAGTAAAGGGGTACAGAAGGGCCCCTACTTTTGTACACCGACAGGAGCCCCCGGGCTTGGGCTACACATAAGCACGGAGCGTTGTTGGGCCAGGCCCAGAACGGTGCACGGGCATGCTGGTAGAGTTTTTACCACGGTAACTCCATCGCCAGTTGTGCTTCCCCATGACCCGCATTGAGTGTGTGATGTGGGGGTCGTGCGTGGGGTCATGATGTGGAGCCCAACACTGGCAAGGGCAAGGGAGTGGCCAAATCCGGCGAAGGGAAGGAGGCACAGGAGAGCGAGTCGGTGGAGCTTCGGACGCAACACACCCTCTTCACCTCGACGGTCAATGCGCTCATCCTGAGGGACATGTTCAGGCCCCTGTGGGGAAGCAAGACGTCGGGGCACCCTACCACGCGTATCATCCCCGCCGCCTTTGCCAAGGATGGCCCAAATCGATACCCCTTCTTTGTTGATTACTTCTCCTGCGGGCTCTGCCCCCTTTCTCCGATTTCTTCAACGACCTTTGCTACCTCTTGAGCACTGTGTTAATTTTCCCCGAAGAGGAAGGGATGATGCAGCAAAGTAGCGTAACTATTTCCCTCAGTTTTGAGAACCAAGGTATCAATCCAGTAGGAGGCTACGCGCCAGTCCCTCGCAACCAGCGCGATAAGGGGTTGTCAATCCCTACACGGCCACTTACGAGAGTGAGATCTGATAGATATGATAAGATAATATTTTTGGTATTTTTGTGATAAAGATGCAAAGTAAAGTAAAAGCAAAATTAAAAGCAAAGGAAATAACTAAGTAGTAGGAGATTAATATGATGAAGATAGACCCGGGGGCCATAGGTTTCACTAGTGGCTTCTCTTGAGAGCATAAGTATTCTACGGTGGGTGAACAAATTACTGTTGAGCAATTGACAGAATTGAGCATAGTTATGAGAATATCTAGGCGTGATCATGTAAATAGGCATCACGTCCGAGACAAGTAGACCGACTCTTGCCTGCATCTACTACTATTACTCCACTCATCGACCGCTATCCAGCATGCATCTAGAGTATTAAGTTAAAAATAGAGTAACGCCTTACACAATATGACATACTGTAGAGGGATAAACTCATGCAATATGATGAAAACCACATCTTGTTATCCTCGATGGCAAAAATACAATACGTGCCTTGGTACCCCTACTGTCAATGGGAAAGGACACCGCAAGATTGAACCCAAAGCTAAGCACTTCTCCCATTGCAAGAAAGATCAATCTAGTAGGCCAAACCAAACTGATAATTTGAAGAGACTTGCAAAGATAACCAATCATACATAAAAGAATTGAGAGAAGATTCAAATATTGTTCATAGATAGACTTGATCATAAACCCACAATTCATCGGTCTCAACAAACACGCCGCAAAAAGAAGATTACATAGAATAGTTCTCCACAAGAGAGGGGGAGAACATTGTATTGAGATCCAAAAAGAGAGAAGAAGCCATCTAGCTACTAACTATGGACCCGTAGGTCTGAGGTGAACTACTCACACTTCATCGGAGGCGCTATGGTGTTCATGTAGAAGCCCTCCGTGATTGATGCCCCCTCCGGCGGAGCTTCGAAACAGGCCCCAAGATGGGATCTCGTGGATACAGAAAGTTACGGCGGTGGAATTAGGATTTTGGCTCCGTATCTGATCGTTTGGGGGTACGTAGGTATATATACGAGGAAGGAGTACGTCGGTGGAGCAACAGGGGGCCCACAGGGGTGGAGGGCGTACTTGGGGGGGCGGGGGTAGGCGCGCCCCCTACCTCGTGGCCTCCTCTTGTGTGTCTTGATGTAGGGTCCAAGTCTCTTGGGTCTTGTTCGTTGAGAAAATCACGTTCCCGAAGGTTTCATTCCGTTTGGACTCCATTTGATATTCCTTTTCTTTGAAAGCCTAAAATAGGCAAAAAACAACAATTCTGGGTTGGGTCTCCGGTTAATAGGTTAGTCCCAAAAATAATATAAAAGTGGATAATAAAGCCCAATAATGTCCAAAGCAGTAGATAATATAGCATGGAGCAATCAAAAATTATAGATACATTGGAGACGTATCAAGCATCCTCAAGCTTAATTCCCGCTCGTCCTCGAGTAGGTAAATGATAAAAACAGAATTTTTGATGCGGAGTGCTACTTGGCATAATTTTAATGTAATTCTTCTTAATTGTGGTATGAATATTCAGATCTGAAAGATTCAAGACAAAAGTTCATATTGACATAAAAATAATAATACTTCAACCAAACTAACTAAGAAATTATGTCTTCTCAAAATAACATGGCCAAAGAAAGTTCATCCCTACAAAATCATATAGTTTAGTCATGCTCCATTTTCGTCACACAAGAATGCTCTCCTCATGCACAACCCCGATGACAAGCCAAGCAATTGTTTCATACTTTTGACGTTCTCAAACCTTTTCAACTTTCACGCAATACATGAGCATGAGCCATGGACATAGCACTAAAGGTGGAATAGAATGGTGGTTGTGGAGAAGACAAAAAGGGAGAAGATAGTCTCACATCAACTAGGCGTATCAATGGGCTATGGAGATGCCCATCAATAGATATCAATGTGAGATGCCTATAAACTTTCACGCAATATATGAGCGCGAGCCATGGAAATAGCACTATGGGTGGAATAGAATATAATGAGGGGGGTTATGTGGAGAAGACAAAAAAGGAGAATGTCTTACATCAACGAGGCTAATCAATGGGCTATGGAGATGCCCACTGATTGATGTTAATGCAAGGAGTAGGGATTGCCATGCAACGGATGCACTAGAGCTATAAATGTATGAAAGCTCAACAAAAGAAACTAAGTGGGTGTGCATCCAACTTGTTTGCTCACAAAGACCTGGGGCACTTGAGGAGGTCCATTGTTGGAATATACCAGCCAAGTTCTATAATGAAAATTCCCACTAGTATATGGAAGTGACAAAACAAGAGACTCTCTATCATGAAGATTACGGTGCTACTTTGATGCACAAGTGTGGCAAAGGATAGTAACATTGTCCCTTCTCTCTTTTTCTCTCATTTTTTGGGCCTTCTCTTTTTTTATGGACTTTCTATTCTCCTTTTTTATAATTCCTCACTTGGGACAATGCTCTAGAAAATGATGATCATCACACTTCTATTTATTTACAACTCAATGATTACAACTCGATACTAGAAGAAAGTATGACTCTATATGAATGCCTCCGGCGGTGTACCGGGATATGCAATGAACCAAGAGTGACATGTATGAAAGAATTATGAACGGTGGCTTTGCCACAAATACTATGTCAACTACATGATCATGCTAAGCAATATGACAATAATGAATGTGTCATGATAAACGGAATGGTGGAAAGTTGCATGGCAATATATCTCAGAATGGCTATGGAAATGCCATAATAGGTAGGTATGGTGGCTGTTTTGAGGAAGATATAAGGAGGTTTATGTGTGAAAGATCGTATCATATCACGGGGTTTGGATGCACCGGCGAAGTTTGCGCCAACTCTCAATGTGAGAAAGGGCAATCCATGGTACCGGAGAGGCTAGCAAGGATGGAAGGGTGAGAGTGTGTATAATCCATGGACTCAACATTAGTCATAAATAACTCACATACTTATTGCAAAAATCTACAAGTCATCAAAAACCTCGGCACTACGCGCATGCTCCTAGGGGGATAGATTGGTAGGAAAAGACCATCGCTCGTCCCCGACCGCCACTCATAAGGAGGAAAATCAAATAACACCTCATGTTTAAATTTTGTTTCATAAAGTTTACCATACATGCATGCTACGGGACTTGCAAACTTCAACACGAGCATTTCTCAATTTCACAACTACTCAACTAGCACGACTTTGATATTATTACCTCCATATCTCAAAACAATCATCAAGCATCAAACTTCTCTTAGTATTCAAAACACTCATAAGAAAATTTTACTAATCTTGAATACTTAGCATATTAGGATTTTAAGCAAATTACCTTTCTATTTAAGACTCTCAAAATAATCTAAGTGAAGCATGAGAGATCAATAGTTTCTATAAAACAAATCCACCACCGTGCTCTAAAAGATATAAGTGAAGTACTAGAGCAAAACTATATAACTCAAAAGATATAAGCGAAGCACATAGAGTATTCTAACAAATTCGAATTCATGTATGGCTCTCTCAAAAGGTGTGTACAGCAAGGATGATTGTGGTAAACTAAAAAGTAAAGACTCAAATCATACAAGACATTCCAAGCAAAACACATACCATGTGGCGAATAAAAATATAGCTCCAAGTAAAGTTACCGATAGAAGTAGACGAAAGAGGGGATGCCTTCCGGGGCATCCCCAAGCTTTGGCTTTTAGGTGTCCTTAGATTATCTTGGGGGTGCCATGGGCATCCCCAAGCTTAGGCTCTTGCCACTCCTTGTTCCATAATCCATCAAATCTTTACCCAAAACTTGAAAACTTCACAACACAAAACTCAAAGTAGAAAAGCTCGTGAGCTCCGTTAGCGAAAGAAAACAAAAGACCACTTCAAGGTACTGTAATGAACTAATTATTTATTTATATTGGTTTTAAACCTACTGTACTCCAACTTCTCTATGGTTTATGAACTAATTCACTAGCCATAGATTCATCAAAATAAGCAAACAACACACGAAAAACAGAATCTATCAAAAACAGAACAGTCTGTAGTAATCTGTAGCTAGCGCAAGATCTGGAACCCCAAAAATTCTAAAATAAATTGCTGGACGTGAGGAATTTCTCTATTAATCATATGCATAAAGAATTAACTAAATATCACTTTCCAAATAAAAATGGCAGCAGTTATCGTTAATGCTAAAGTTTCTGTTTTTACAGCAAGTGTAACAAGACTTTCCCCAAGTCTTCCCAACGGTTCTACTTGGCACAAACACTAATTAAACAGAAAAAACACAACCAAAACAGATGCTAGATAAATTATTTATGACTAAACAGGAGCAAAAATCAAGGAATAAAATAAAATTGGGTTGCCTCCCAACAAGCGCTATCGTTTAACGCCCGTAGCTAGGCATAACAAGCAAGGATAGATCTAGGTATTCCCATCTTTGGTAGGCAATCCATAAGTGGCTCTCATAATAGGTTCATAAGGTAATTTAATTTTATTTATAGGAAAGTGTTCCATGCCTTTCCTTACTGGAAATTGGAATCTAATATTTCCTTCCTTCATATCAATAATTGCACCAATCATTCTAAGGAAAGGTCTACCAAGAATAATAGGACATGAAGGATTGCAATCTATGTCAAGAACAATAAAATCTACGGGAACATAATTCCTATTTTCAACAATAAGAACATCATTAATTCTTCCCATAGGTTTCTTAATAGTGGAATCCGCAAGGTGCAAGTTTAGAGAGCAATCATCAAAATCACGGAAACCTAACAAATCACACAAAGTCTTTGGAATTGTGGAAACACTAGCACCCAAATCACATAAAGCATAGCATTCATGATATTTAATTTTAATTTTAATAGTTGGTTCCCACTCATCATAAATTTTTCTAGGGATAGAAACTACCAATTCAAGTTTTTCTTCATAAGATTGCATCAAGGCATCAACGATATGTTTAGTAAATGCTTTATTTTGACTATAAGCTTGAGGAGAATTTAGCACGGATTGTAACAAGGAAATACAATCAATCAAAGAGAAATTTTCATAGTTAAATTGCTAGAAATGCATAATGGTGGGTTTAGCAACATCTAGGGTTTTAATTTCTTCCATACCACCTTTATCAATTTTAGCATCAAGATCAAAAAATTCTGAATTCTTGGAACGCCTTCTAGGTAAAGGTGGATCATATTCAGTCCCATCATTATCAACATTCATATTGCAAAACAAATATTTAATAGGGGACACATTAATAATTTTTAGATCTTCATCTTTATTTTCATAGGAACTAGAAGAACACGCTCTTATAAAAGCATCTTTCTTAGCACGCATCCTAGCGGTTCTTTGTTTGCACTCATCAATGGAAATTCTCATGGTTTTGAGAGACTCATTGATATCATGCTTAGGAGGAATAGATCTACGTTTCAAAGAATCAACATCAAGAGAAATCCTATCAACGTTCCTAGCCAACTCATCAATCTTAAGCAATTTTTCTTCAATCATAGCATTGAAACTCTTTTGCGAAGTAATAAATTCTTTAATATTAGATTCAAAATCAGAGGGCATCTTATTATAATTTCCATAAGAATTGTTGTAGGATGTCGGTGTACTAGAATGGGGGTTCGCTAGTACCCCGAACTTGTGCACGGTCAGTTGCAGCACCCCGCGGCAAGGCTTGCCGGGCGAACGCCAAGATCCTCCAAGGTTCCCTTGGAGCCATCCAAGAACAAAGTATTTAAGCTAAGGAGACAAGGCCCCGGCAAGAGGAGCTTGCCGGGAAGGCCAACCAAGGCACTCCAAGGAACTTGCCGCGACGCGCCACGCGCTCCGGCAAGGCAACAAGGCCCCGGCAAGAGGAGCTTGCCGGGAAGACTAAACAAGGTACCCCTAGGCCCGGTGAGCGACGAGCTTCTGGACCCGACAAGATAACAACAGCGGCAAGGTGCTTGCCGCGGCAGGCGGCCACTCTGTGCCCACACTCCAGTGCATCCACCAACGTGTCGCTCTGGGGACCTCTCCAGGCGCGCGTGGCGGGAGGCTGTGCAGCCAGCGGTGCGCAGTGGCATGCGAAGCTGACAAGATCGCCATCATGGCGAACGGTGGCGCCCCTAACGGTGCTTTTCTGCACTGTTTGGGCGACTCAGACGGGCATTTAATGCCCTTGTCCCCTGCCGTCAGGGTTAGGTAGGGTGCACTGTACAAGTAACTATATCAACTACCTCGCTTTTTACGTTTGTACCCTCCTCTGCGTTGCCACCTGTCGGTGACCCCTTTAGCGTATAAAAGGAGGCCCATGCGCAACGTAGAGGGGGTTCGGAGAGGGAAAAAGGCTCGACTCACTCCAAAGCCAGAGAAACCCTAGCTCTCACGAGCAAGAACACAAGATAATACAACCAGACAAGCAGCAGTAGGAGTGTTATCTCTCCGAAGAGCTCCGAAGCTGGGTAAACTGCTCATGTGCTTCGCCTCGATCCGCTCTTCGTGCTATCTCTGCCCCCCCACCGAACCAAAAGGGGCCCGGTCCGCCGGCCCCATAGGTGTCCGTGGATTAGTTTCCCCCGACAGCTTTGGCGAGGAAGAGCTCGCCGAGCGTGAGCAAGCACTTGGCGGGGCGCTCAAGGAGGCAAAGGACGCTGCGGCAATTGCAGAGGCCGCCAAGAAAGAGCTGGAGGAGAAGGTGGTGCAGCTGGAGGCCAACATTGGGAAGAGCGGTGAGGAGCTTGCCGCGCTCAAGCGTGAGCGTGAGAAGGATGCTGCCGCCCACGGTGAGCTGCAAGGTCTTCTTGCTGAGAGGGGCAAGGAGCTCAGCGCCGTCAAGGATTCCAAAGCAGACCTGGAGCTGAAGCTGGCCACGCTGACGCAGACGCTGGAGGCCGCCAAGGAACGGGAGAAGACCTTGTCGGAAAAGGTCAAGGCTGACGCGGCGTTGCTGTAGAGCATTGCAGTTACCCAGAACTTGTTCAGAGACACTGTGGAGCACTGGACCGAGGGTCTGGTGAACATTGCCACAGTCATCAACGAGGAGCTGGCGCAGCTGGGGATGGAGGACTTTGGGTATCCTTCCGACGAGAGTCTTCAACCCAGCGCCAAGCTCAGCCTGTTCTTCAAGGGCGTGGCGACGGCACTCCAGCGGCTCCGGGAGAGGATCCCGAAGCAGCTGGCCGACGAGTCACGCAAAATCTGTGCCGGGGTTCTCCAGAAGGTGTTGATGAAGGTGGCCTTCCGCAACCCAGGCCTCAGCTTCACCAACGTCCTCAGGTCCTTGCCGCCTGACGCCGATCTGGATGCGCTCAAGGCCCTTGTCGCACCCATTGTGGACAAGGTGAGCGAGATCAAGAGGGTCGAGGGCGGACGCATAGACTAGGCCGTCCATTTCTTCTTTTCCCTTGCCGCTGCTAATCATGTTATGAAAACATTCTGTTAGAGCTGCGACAAGTTATCTTGTAATATAACTTTATTTCTGTTATCAATTGCTATATTATTTCCTCTACTAGATTCCTTCCTTTGTATGTTTTTACCCTACGCTTCTAGGGAACTTGTCGGCGCAGGCACCCGAGCCGCGAGCGCTGAGTGCAGAACTTCAGCAGCCTGCTGGCGGTGCTGCTTCCGACAAGAAACCTTGTCGCGACTAGATGCCGCACACTTAAGCTGTTGAGCGGACTCGAAACAAAGTAAGGGCGCAACTAGCCACGAGTCGGTTCCTCCGCGCACAGGTTTTCCATACAAAGCAGGGTCGTTCGAGGAAGATAACTCAAAAATTTAAAAACTGATTGCTCAAACTTTGGCAACTTAGCTTTTCTGTCGTTTGCTTCCCGGTAAGGCAAGTCTTTGCTTGAACGACGCCTGGTCCATACCACAATCTTCTCCTTCCCCCCCGGCAAACTTGTGTGCGAGGGAACCTTCTTTTCCTTTAAAAAAAG
>NC_041392.1:332578065-332587475 GCF_002162155.2 Triticum dicoccoides | reverse complement strand
CGGCAAACTTGTGTGCGAGGGAACATTCTTTTCCTTTAAAAGAAGAGAAAGAAGAGAAAATAATAATATGGAGCTCTTCGGCTCATTACTGCTTACCGGATGTAGGTGATGCACAAAGTGTCAGATAATCGTATGCAAGAGAGGAACTAATGCATGAAATGGACAAGTTGTGCGGAGCACATGGGGTTCTTTTTATGCACGGGATCTGCGCCCGGCTTTGTACAAAGGATTACATGCAACAGCGGCAAGACTTGTACAAAAGGTGGTTGCCGGAATGGGGTTCCGGCAACCGCGCCCTATGGGAAAAACTTACGAAGATGTTCTATGTTCCAGGAGTTGCTCACCGGAATGCCATCTTCGGTCTCAAGGAGGACAGCGCCAGGCCTTGTGACTCGTCTCACCCGATAAGGGCCTTTCCACTTCGGCGTCAACTTGTTGGAATTCTTGGCGGACTGAACGCGCCGAAGAACAAGGTCGCCTTCCTCAACGCTTCTGGCCTTAACTTTGCGGCTATGGTAGCTGCGCAAAGCTTGCTGGTATCGAGCAGCTCGTACAGCAGCCTGAAGACGATCTTCCTCAAGGAGCAGCACGTCGTCTTGTCGCAGCTGTTCTTGCTCAAGCTCATCATAAGCGAGCACTCGAGGCGATCCGTATACGAGTTCCGTGGGGAGAACTGCCTCTGCGCCGTAGACTAGAGCGAAAGGTGTCTGGCCAGTGGCTCGATTTGGCGTCGTTCTAATCGACCAAAGAACCACCAGCAGCTCCTCAATCCAGTTTCTTCTGCACTTGCGCAGCCTGTCAAAAGTTCTGGTCTTGAGCCCGCGCAGCACTTCAACATTTGCCCTCTCTGCTTGACCGTTGCTTCTCGGATGAGCAACAGAAGCGAAGCAGACCTTGGCGCCAAGGTCTTGGACGTATTGCATGAAGGTGCGGCTCGTGAATTGCGTGCCATTGTCGGTGATGATCCTGTTAGGGATCCCGAAACGGCAAACAATTGACCTGAAGAACTTGACTGGTGACTGTGCTGTCACCTTCCTCACTGGCTGCACTTCCGGCCACTTTGTGAACTTGTCGATTGCGACGTACAAGTACTCAAAGCCCCCGACAGCTCGGGGGAAGGGGCCGAGGTTATCGAGCCCCCAGACCGAAAACGGCCAGCATAAAGGGATCGTCTGGAGAGCTTGAGCTGGCTGGTGTATCTGTTTGGAGTGGAACTGGCACGCTTCACACTTGGTTACTTGTGCAGTTGCATCCTGGAGGGCTGTCGGCCAAAAGAAACCTTGCCGGAAAGCTTTGCCGGCAAGTGCTCTTGCGCCAATGTGGTGGCCACATATGCCTCCATGTATCTCTGCCAACAGCTTTTGTCCATCTTCCCGGCGAATACACTTCAATTTCACACCGTTGAGTCTTCTTCTGTACAGTATGCTATCGACAAACTGGTACATACTTGACTGCCGGGCTACTCTTTCCGCTTCTTCTTGTTCTTCTGGAAGTTCTCCTGTCTGAAGGAAGTGGACAATCTACTGTGCCCATGCTGGAGCTTGTGGCTCGACAACAAGGACTAAAGGCACATCTGCTGCTGCGGGAACATCCGCTTCCACGGCAAGGACTTGTGGTCCTGCCGGAGCTTGATGTTCCCCGGCAAGCTTGCCGGAGCAAAACTTGTCAGGAGCGTCTGCTTCAACGGAACAAACCATAAGGCTTGCCGGAGCAGACTGCCCCTCAGCCTCCTTGGTGTTGATCTTGGGGACTTTCTTGGCGGCGGCTTCGGGGAGCTATGCCGGAAAGTAGTCACCATAAACCAACTTCCTCTTCTTGCTTTGTCAAGTTGATGGTGTTACGGATGGTTGAGTCAACTTAAGCACAAAGATCCCTGGTTCCACAGGTAACTTTAGTGCAGCGCACTTTGACAGGTCATCAGCAATGTCATTCTGAGCTCTTGGGATATGCTCCATTTGTAGGCCGTCAAAGTGCTCTTCTAGCTTCCTCACTTCATCAACATATGCTTCCATCAATGGACTCTGGTAGTTCTTGTTCACTTGGCGGACGACAAGGTGTGAGTCACCCCTGACAATGAGCTTCTTGATCCCAAGGTCTGCTGCGATTCTGAGTTCGGCCAGCAATCCTTCATACTCTGCGGTATTGTTGGTTGCTTGCTCCTTGGGAAAGTGCATCTGGACTACGTACTTGAGGTGCTCTCCGGTGGGTGCGACAAGCAGCACGCCTGCACCGGCGCCTTGCAGCGAGAAGGCACCATCAAAGTACATCAGCCACTCTTTGCTTTCCTCTTTGACGAGGATGCTCGTTTCTGGAATTTCTTCATCTGGGGTTGGCGTCCACTCTGCTATGAACTCTGCCAATGCTCTGCTTTGGATAGTTGAAGTGCTCTCAAACTTGAGGCCAAAGCTTGACAGTTCCAGCGCCCACTCGATAATCCTGCCCGTTGCTTCTGGATTTTGCAGTATCCTCTTCAGCGGAAAGCGAGTGACGACTGTGATCTCATGTGCTTGGAAGTAATGGCGCAGCTTTCTCGAGGCCATGAGGAGGCCGAAAAGCAACTTCTGCACACCAGAGTACCTTGATCTAGCCCCCTGCAGAAGAGAACTGACAAAGTAAACTGGGCGCTGCACCATTCTCTTCGGCATCTTATCATACTCCTGCGCAGATCCATCTTTGTCGAGACCAGAGCTTGTCGGCGAGGCCCCCTACTTGTCGCTGGATGGATCTGCCGTGGTTGCTGGCTCATCATCCGCCTCCCTCTCTGCCACTAACGCAGCACTAACCACTTGATTGGTTGCCGCTATATACAGCAGCAACTTCTCTTGCGGTTTAGGTGCGACAAGCGTTGGAGTGGAGGACAGGTATCTCTTCAAGTCCTGCAGCGCAGCCTCCGCTTCCGGAGTCCATTTTACTGGACCTGCCTTTTTCAAAATTTTGAAAAATGGCAGGGCGCGCTCAGCAGATCTAGAGATAAACCTGCTGAGAGCAGCCACGCAACCGGCAAGCCTCCGTACATCCTTGACGCGCTTTGGTGCTTCGATCTGCTCAATGGCCTTGATCTTGTCAGGATTGGCTTCAATTCCCCTCTGAGACACGAAGAACCCGAGAAACTTGCCGGAAGGGACTCCAAACACGCACTTCTCGAGATTAAGCTTGAGGTTGATCTTGCGCAGATTTGCAAATGTCTCGTCTAAATGTTGAATCAGGGTCGCCTTGTACTTGCTCTTGACCACTATGTCATCCATGTAAGCTTCCACATTTCTGTGCATTTGCGGCTCAAAAGCATGGTGGACTACCCTTGCGAATGTTGAACCAGCATTCTTCAAACCGAAAGGCATCCGTACGAAGCAGTACGTGCCACACGGGGTGATAAATGCGGTTTTCTCTTCATCCTCTTCTGCCATGAAGATCTGATGGTATCCTGAGTATGCATCAAGAAATGAAAGCAAATCACATCTGGCTGTGGAGTCAACAATCTGGTCAATACGCGGCAAGGGAAATGGGTCTTTGGGACAAGCTTTATTAACATCAGTGAAGTCAATACAAAGTCTCCATTTCCTGTTAGCCTTGCGCACAACAACAGGATTGGCCAACCACGTGGGATAGAGCACTCCTCTGACAAGGCCTGCTGCTTCCAGCTTCTTGATTTCTTCTGCGATGAATTCTTGGCGCTCTACTGCCTGCTTCCTGACTCTCTGCTTGACGGGCTGCGCATGAGGACAGACGGCAAGGTGGTGCTCAATTACTTTCCTGGGAACATCGGGGATATCAGACGGTTGCCACGCAAACACGTCGACATTCGCCCGCAGGAAAGCAACGAGCGCGCTTTCCTATTTGGGGTCAAGAGTGGCGCTGATGGTGAAGGTACCACCAGTGCCGCCCTCCTTGGCGGGCACCTTCTTGGTCTCAGGTGGAGCTACCATTGCCTTCTTACGCTTGCCGGTGGAGCTCGATGGTGCGTCCTCGACGGTAGCGCAGCACTCCAAAGAGGTGCGCTTGCCGGAGTGGGCATCAGAGCTCTTGCCGGACTTGGTCTTCTTCTTCCCCCCGGGAGCTTCAGCGGCAAGTGTCCTGCGTTCTGCTGCGGCTGCTGCTTCCTGGTAGATCTTGTGGGCACAGATAAGGGCGTCCTTCTTGTCGCCAGGGACAGATATAACACTTATCGGGCCTGGCATTTTCAGTACATTGTACGCATAGTGAGAGGCTGCCATGAACTTGGCGAGTGCCGGACGGCCAAGGATTCCATTGTAAGGTAATGGAAAGTCAGCAACGTCAAACGTGACCCTCTCAGTCCTGAAGTTCAGCTCGCTGCCAAATGTTACCGGCAACGTGATCTTTCCCTTTGGCTTGCTCCTTCCCGGGTTGATTCCTTGAAATGTGCCGGTCTCTTCGAGCTCGCTGTCAGGGATCTGGAGTTTCTGGAGCACCGCGGAGGAGATCAAGTTCAAGCCGGCCCCGCTGTCAACTAGCATCTTAGTGACCTTGAGGTTGCGGATTGTTGGTGAAACCAACATCGGCAAGCACCCGACCGCAGTTATGCGATCCGGGTGGTCCTCAATATCAAAGATGATAGGCGTGCCGGACCATTTCAGAGGCTTGCGTGACTCGACGGGTGGTTCTGCTGCACTAACTTCCCGCACCCACTGCTTGAGCTGACGGTGCGAGGTATGCAGAGAAGCACCACCGTCAACGCACAGGATCTCTGTGGCTTACTGGAACTCCTGCTCATCAGTCTCCTCGTCATCCATGTCTTCATCGTTGTTATCATCTTCATCCTTGTCGCGGCCATGAGGAGGTCTATCTCCTTGCCGCTGCTTGGCCTTGCCGCGGCGTCCTCCTCGGCCGGGACATTTCTTGCCGGATCCACCAGTTCCTTCCTGGGCCTTCACCTTGTCGCGCCGCTCGTATTCAGCTTTCTGTTGCTCAACAAGCTGTTCGACTTTCTTACAGTTCTGGAGATCATGGCCCTTGGTGCGGTGAATCTTGCAATACTGCTTGTTGGTGCTGTCCTGCTTGTCGGCGACCGCCACCTCCGCGACAATCTCCTTGCCGGAGTCACCAGCTTTGGCTTCCTTGGCGCCGCCACCGTTGCCGGACTGCTTAACAACTAGCACTTCTTTGCCTTTCCTCCTTCTGTTGTTCCGCCGCCGGTTTTTCCTTGTCGGGGCAGCATCTTCACTGTCAGATCCTCCCGCTCCTATATTTTCTCTGGGGAGTCTCCTCCCTTCCTCAGCACGTGCACACTTGTCGGCCAATGCATATAACTCACTGACGTCCCTGATCTTGCACATCGCCATTTCCTCCCGCATCCTGCGGTTTCGCACGTTCTGATGGAATGCACTGATCACCGCGGCAGGGTGGACGTCTGGGATGTTGTGCTGCACACTGCTGAATCTCTGAATGTACTTGCGCAGGGGCTCTCCTTCCTTCTGGGCGAGCAGATGAAGATCACTCTCCTGGCAATGAGGCTTGTGTCCGCCTGTGAAGGCGCCGACAAACTGATGGCACAGATCAGCCCAAGAGGATATGGAGTTGTCCGGCAAGTGCATGAGCCAGGATCTGATGTTGGGCTTGAGCACCAGCGGGAAGTAGTTGGCAAGGATCTTGTCATCTCGTCCCCCGGCAGCCTGTACCGCAATGGTGTAGATGCTGAGGAACTCCGACGGATGCGTCTTGCCGTCGTACTTCTCCGGTACGTCTGGCTTGAAGTTCTTTGTGCTGGGCCACTGGACTTGCCGCAGCTCACGAGTGAACGCAGGACAACCTACCGCGTACGTCAGATCGCCTGGTTCCCCTGGCGCATGCATGTCAACAGAGGGCCCAACGCGCTTGTCAGATTGACGTCGCGCTTCTCTTCGGCGCTCGATGCGGGTTCGAGCGTCTTCTTTTTGTCGATCATGAAGAACTTGGCGCTGATCGCGACGAGCTCGTGGATCCGAGGATGCAGTGGAGTCGCTGTCGAGGTGGATCCGGTGAGTCGGCGATCTTGGCCTTCGGGGCGGTGATTGCATGGTAGTTGCACCTCCGCCCGTTTCGTCGCCACCGGCTCGCGTCCGGCAACCCTGCCGCGGCGGCGACACGCTCGGCCGCCGTGGAGTGTCGCCGTTGGCGTAGCCGATGAGACTCTGAATGGTGGCCCTCCATTCGTCGATCTTGTCCGACGTCGGAGGGTAATCTAGGAGAAGTTGAGCTCGTGCCAAAGCTTCTGCTGGAGTGGTGGGTGGCAGTGGCGGACGGCGCGAGGAGCGGGACGTGCTCGAACTTCTAACTATGTTAGAAGGAGCAGTATCCCGTCCAGGCGACCGTGCCCCGCTCGTGCTGATATGCTGGCGCGCATGCTGGTCTTGAGCACCCCGAGATCCACCAGCTTGGTCTTGGGCTACCATGCGTATGGCACTGCTAGTGCCATGATGCTGTTGGTCTTGCGCCTCTTGAGAGTGGCGTGGAACACGTACAGTCGCCGAGGTTTGTGCAGCCTTGTTCTTGGACCTGGCGGCATCATGAGCTTCCTCGTTGACGTCCATTCTTCCGCCGGTGTCCATTCCACCACCCGTTTTCTCCAACGGTGGCGGAAGTGACACGGACGGAGTGATTGCCGCCGAAGTCTTCTTCTTCGGTGGCATGTTGATGAAGGGAATGAAGATCTAGCTCATGTGAACGCCGGATCAGGTTCACACAATCTCGACGCCCCCTACCTGGCGCGCCAAAGATGTCGGGGGAAATTGATCCACGGACACCTATGGGGCCGGCGGACCGGGCCCCTTTTGGTTCGGTGGGGGGCGGAGATAGCACGAAGAGCGGATAGAGGCGAAGCACACGAGCAGTTTACCCAGCTTCGGAGCTCTTCGGAGAGATAACACTCCTACTGCTGCTTGTCTGGTTGTATTATCTTGTGTTCTTGCTCGTGAGAGCTAGGGTTTCTCTGGCTTCAGAGTGAGTCGAGCCTTTTTCCCTCTCCGAACCCCCTCTACATTGCGCATGGGCCTCCTTTTATACGCTA
This sequence comes from Triticum dicoccoides, assembly GCF_002162155.2. NCBI lineage: Eukaryota > Viridiplantae > Streptophyta > Magnoliopsida > Poales > Poaceae > Triticum > Triticum dicoccoides. Next base: position 332,580,475 of record NC_041392.1, on the reverse strand, counting down.
AAGGGGTCACCGACAGGTGGCAACGCGGAGGAGGGTACAAACGTAAAAGGCGAGGTAGTTGATACAGTTACTTGTACAGTGCACCCTACCTAACCCTGACGGCAGGGGACAAGGGCATTAAATGCCCGTCTGAGTCGCCCAAACAGTGCAGAAAAGGACCGTTAGGGGCGCCACCGTTCGCCACGATGGCGATCTTGTCAGCTTCGCATGCCACTACGCACCGCTGGCTGCACAGCCTCCCGCCACGCGCGCCTGGAGAGGTCCCCAAAGCGACACGTTGGTGGATGCGCTGGAGCGTGGGCACAGAGTGGCCGCCTGCCGCGGCAAGCGCCTTGCCGCTGTTGTTATCTTGTCGGGTCCAGAAGCTCGTCGCTCACCGGGCCTAGGGGTACCTTGTTTAGTCTTCCCGGCAAGATGAAATGATGTAGAGGGATAAACTCAAGAAATATGATATAAACCCCATCTTTTATCCTCAATAGAAACAATAAAATGTGTGCCTTCCGGCCCCTGCTATCACTAGGAAAGGACACCGCAAGATTGAAACCAAAGCTAAGCACTTCTCCCATTGCAAGAAAGATCAATCTAGTAGGCTAAACCAAACTGATAATTCAAAGAGACTTGCAAAGATAACAAATCATACATATAAGATTTCAGAGAAGAATCAAATATTGTTCATAGATAATCTTGATCATTAACCCACAATTCATCGGATCTCGACAAACACATCGCAAAAAGAATTACATCGAATAGATCTCCAAGAAGATCATGGAGAACTTTGTATTGAGATCCAAAGAGAGAGAAGAAGCCATCTAGCTAATAACTATGGACCCGAAGGTCTGTGGTAAACTACTCACACATCATCGGAGAGGCTATGGTGTTGATGTAGAAGCCCTCCGTGATCGATTCTCTCTCCGGCGGAGCTCCAGAAAAGGCCCCAAGATGGGATCTCTTGGGTACAGAAGGTTGCGGCGGTGGAAATAGGGTTTCATGGTGCCCCTAGATGTTTTCGGGGTATATGGATATATATAGGAGGAAGAAGTAGGTCGGTGGAGCTAGAAGGGGCCCACGAGGGTGGGGGCGCGCCCAGGGGGCAGGCGTGCCTCCCTGCCTCGTGGCCTCCTTGCTCCTTTGTTGACGTCTACTCCAAGTCCCCTAGATCATGTTTGTTCCAAAAATAACTCTCCCAAAGGCTTCATTCCGTTTGGATTCCGTTTGATATTCCTTTTCTGCAAAACACTAAAATAGGCAAAAAATAGCAATTTGCACTGGGCCTTGGGTTAGCAGGTTAGTCCCAAAAATAATATAAAAGTGTATAATAAAGCCCATTAAACATCCAAAACAGATAATATAATAGCATGGAACAATAAAAAATTATAGATATGTTGGAGATGTATCATTGCTCAATGGGACCACTCCCGCTGGCAACCCAAACAGAGACCCACCGACCTTGGCGGCTTGCCGGCCTTCTCGGCATTCCCGGTCCTCTCAACCCCACCAGCCTCGTCGGCCTTAAGATGAAAGAGTCTCTGGCAAAGATGAGCATCTTGCAGCACCGTGAAATTGTGTTTCGGGCCGGGGCGGAGCCTCATGACGTCAGCCAAATTCCTGAAGTCCCAGGCCGGCCTCCCCTTGTTGTGTAGTGGGGCAATCCGGCGGCGAGTGAAGTCAGCCCCAATCATATCGAGCGTAAGCCCGGATAAGGTGAGGCGACGGATCCTGGTGGTGGCGACCGTGAACTTCTTGTCGTCAGCGTCAACGTCGCTCTAGTCCTTGCGGCGGACCGGCGGTTTCTGACAGGCCCGGCAGAACTCCTGCAGATATGCCTCCTCGATCCAGCACCACCGGCCCCGCCACTCTTCCCACCTCTCCTTCTGGGCACCCTCCAGGTACATGCCCTTGCTCTGACCCCTTGGGATCTAGGTGATTTAGCCTGGGATTGGCGCCCCTGGCTGGATGCGAGGGGTCAAGTAATGTCGGAAGAGCGCCATGCCGGGGTGCACTCCGGTGAAGCCCTAACAGAGATGGGCAAAGAAGGCCATGCACGCCACGGTGTTCGGCATGAAATCCAGAAGATGGAAGCCGAAGGTGTGCATGAGGTTTATACGTCTCCAATGTATCTATAATTTTTGATTGCTCCATGCTGTATTATCTACTGTTTTGGACATTATTGGGATTCATTATCCAGTTTTATATTATTTTTGGGACTAACCTATTAACCGAAGGCCCAGCCCAGAATTGCTGTTTTTTTGCCTGTTTTAGGGTTTCGAAGAAAAGGAATATCAAACGGAGTCCAAACAGAATGAAACCTTCGGGAACGTGATTTTCTCAACGAACAAGACCCAGGAGACTTGGACCCTACGTGAAGACACAAAAGAGGAGGCCACGAGGTAGGGGGCGCGCCTACCCCCCC
>NC_041392.1:332557348-332577773 GCF_002162155.2 Triticum dicoccoides | reverse complement strand
GCCCCCTGTTGCTCCACCGACGTACTGCTTCCTCGTATATATACCTACGTACCCCCAAACGATCAGATACGGAGCCAACACCCTAATTCCACCGCCGTAACTTTCTGTATCCACGAGATCCCATCTTGGGGCCTGTTTCGGAGCTCCACCGGATGGGGCATCGATCACGGAGGGCTTCTACATCAACACAATAGCCCCTCCGATGAAGTGTGAGTAGCTCACCTCAGACCTATAGGTCCATAATTAGTAGCTAGATGGCTTCTTCTCTCTTTTTGGATCTCAATACAATGTTCTCCCCTCTCTTGCGGAGAACTATTTGATGTAATCTTTTTTTTGCAGTGTGTTTGTTGAGACAGATGAATTGTGGGTTTATGATCAAGTCTATCTATGAACAATATTTGAATCTTCTCTGAATTCTTTTATGTATGATTGGTTATCTTTGCAAGTCTCTTCGAATTATCAGTTTGGTTTGGCCTACTAGATTGATCTTTCTTGCAATGGGAGAAGTGCTAAGCTTTGGGTTCAATCTTGCGGTGTCCTTTCCCAGTGACAGTACAGGCAGCGAGGCTCGTATTGTATTGTTGCCATCGAGGATAACAAGATGGGGTTTTCATCATATTGCATGAGTTTATCCCTCTACATCATGTCATCTTGCTTAAGGCGTTACTCTGTTTTTAACTTAATACTCTAGATGCATGCTGGATAGCGGTCGATGAGTGGAGTAATAGTAGTAGATGCAGGAAAGAGTCGGTCTACTTGTCTCGAACGTGATGCCTATATACATGATCATGCCTAGATATTCTCATAACTATGCTCAATTCTGTCAATTGCTCAATAGTAATTTGTTCACCCACCGTAGAATACTTATGCTCTCGAGAGAAGCCACTAGTGAAACCTATGCCCCCCGTGTCTATCTTCATCATATTAATCTCCTACTACTTAGTTATTTCCTTTGCTTTTTATTTTGCTTTTACTTTACTTTGTATCTTTATCACAAAAATACCAAAAATATTATCTTATCATATCTATCAGATCTCACTCTCGTAAGTGGCCATGTAGGGATTGACAACCCCTTATCGTGTTGGTTGCGAGGATTTATTTGTTTTGTGTAGGTGCGAGGGACTGGCGTGTAGCCTCCTACTGGATTGATACATTGATTCTCAAAACTGAGGGAAATACTTACGCTACTTTGCTGCATCATCGCTTCCTCTTCAGGGAAAACCAACACAGTGCTAAAGAGGTAGCAAAGGATTTTTGGCGCCATTGCCGGGGAGGTCTACGCAAAAGTCAACACACCAAGTACCCATCACATACCCTTATTCTCCAGCATTACATTATTTTCCATTTTCCTCTCGTTTTCCTCTCCCCCACTTCACCCTTGCCGTTTTATTCGCCCTCCTCTCCATCCTCCCTCTCTTTCTCTATTTTCCTCTTTTTGCCCGCTTGCTTTTTGTTTGCTTGTGTGTTAGTTTGCTTACTTGTCACGATGGCCCAAGATAACACTAAATTGTGTGACTTCACCAATACCAACAACAATGATTTTATTAGCACTCCGATTGCTCCTCTTACCGATGCTGAATCTTGTGAAATTAATACTACTTTGCTGAATCTTGTCATGAAAGATCCGTTTTCCGGCCTTCCTAGTGAAGATGCCGCTACCCATCTAAATAGCTTCGTTGATTTGTGTGATATGCAAAAGAAGAAAGATGTGTATAATGATATTGTTAAATTGAAGCTATTTCCTTTTTCACTTAGAGATCGTGCTAAAGCTTGGTTTTCGTCTTTGCCTAAAAATAGTATTGATTCATGGAACAAGTGCAAAGATGCTTTTATCTCTAAGTATTTTCCTCCCGCTAAGATCATCTCTCCTAGAATCGATATTATGAATTTTAAGCAACTTGATCATGAACATGTTGCACAAGCTTGGGATAGACTGGAATTAATGAAACGTAATTGCCCTACTCATGGTGTAAATTTGTGGATGATTATACAAAAATTTTATGCCGGATTGAATTTTGCTTCTAGAGATCTTTTAGATTCGGCCGCGGGAGGCACTTTTATGGAAATCAGTTTAGGAGAAGCTACTAAACTCCTAGATAATATTATGGTTAATTATTCTCAATGGCATACTGAAAGATCTACTAATAAAAAGGTGCATGCGATAGAAGAAATTAATGTTTTGAGTGGAAAGATGGATGAACTTATGAATTTATTTGATAGTAAGAGTATTTCTTCTCATCCTAATGATATGCCCTTGTCTACTTTCATTGAGAATAATAATGAATCTATGGATGTGAATTTTGTTGGTAGGAACAATTTTGGTAACTATGCATATAGAGGAAATTTCAACCCTAGGCCTTATCCTAGTAATCCCTCTAATAATTATGGTAATTCCTATGTCGGGGGAAACTGATCCATGGACACCTATGGGGCCGGCGGACCGGGCCCCTCTTGATTCGGTGGGGGGCGGAGATAGCACGAAGAGCGGATCGAGGCGAAGCACACGAGCAGTTTACCCAGCTTCGGAGCTCTCCGGAGAGATAACACTCCTACTGCTGCTTGTCTGGTTGTATTATCTTGTGTTCTTGCTCGTGAGAGCTAGGGTTTCTCTGGCTTCGGAGTGAGTCGAGCCTTTTTCCCTCTCCGAACCCCCTCTACGTTGCGCATGGGCCTCCTTTTATACGCTAAAGGGGTCACCGACAGGTGGCAACGCAGAGGAGGGTACAAACGTAAAAAGTGAGGTAGTTGATACAGTTACTTGTACAGTGCACCCTACCTAACCCTGACGGCAGGGGACAAGGGCATTAAATGCCCGTCTGAGTCGCCCAAACAGTGCAGAAAAGGACCGTTAGGGGCGCCACCGTTCGCCACGATGGCGATCTTGTCAGCTTCGCATGCCACTGCGCACCGCTGGCTGCACAGCCTCCCGCCACGCGCTCCTGGAGAGGTCCCCAAAGCGACACGTTGGTGGATGCGCTGGAGCATGGGCACAGAGTGGCCGCCTGCCGCGGCAAGCGCCTTGCCGCTATTGTTATCTTGTCGGGTCCAGAAGCTCGTCGCTCACCGGGCCTAGGGGTACCTTGTTTAGTCTTCCCAGCAAGCTCCTCTTGCCGGGGCCTTGTTGCCTTGCCGGAGCGCGTGGCGCGTCGCGGCAAGTTCCTTGGAGTGCCTTGGTTGGCCTTCCCGGCAAGCTCCTCTTGTCGGGGCCTTGTCTCCTTAGCTTAAATACTTTGTTCTTGGATGGCTCCAAGGGAACCTTGGAGGATCTTGGCGTTTGCCCGGCAAGCCTTGCCGCGGGGTGCTGCAACTGCCCGTGCACAAGTTCGGGGTACTTGGGAGCCCCTATTCTAGTACACCGACAGGAGCCCTCGGGCCTGGGCCAGACACGGTGCCGAGCACTGTTGGGCCAGGCCCAAGTCAGGGCACGGGCACGCGCGGACCGGGCCACACCGAATCTTGCTTCGTATCCACCGCGCTCTCCCATAACGGAACGCGTTGAATGCGGCATCGTGGGAGAGATCGTGGGTGGTTGTTTATTCGGAAGGCCGAAACGTCCGCCCCGTCCCTCTTTATAAGCAGAGGAAACAGGGGCAGTTCGTTCCCCCTCGCTGGTTGCTGCTACTTCTTCTTCACGAACCTCCGCCGCTCCCCCCCTTCTCCTCGAAGCCGAGAGAGCAGCGCTCCGCCCCCCATTGCCACCAGCATCACCACGCCGTCGACCTCCCTCACCACCTCCGCCATGGCCCCGAAAGCCGACAAAGGAAAGGGCGTGAATAAGGCCGAGGCGCAGAGCTCGCGGCGCTGCGGAAGGAGCGGGCGGTCTTCTCCCCTCAGCTCGGCGTGCAGGAGTTGAGGGAGTACTTCTACCTCTTTTGGGCGACGGAGACGTGTGCGCATCCGCGCACGAGGGTACTCCCGGCCGCTGCTTCGGAGTTGGCTCCAAACGGGTACCCATTCTTCGCGCTATTCTTCTATTGCGGGCTCTGCCCGCCCTTCTAGGAGTTCTTCTGTGATATCATGAATACATATGGCTTCCGCCTCCTTGACTTCACCCCCAACGCTGTCCTGACCATGGAAGTTTTCGCACATTTATGCGAAAACTTTGTCGGAGTCCACCCTAGTGTTGCCCTTTTCCGCCACTACTTCATACCTCGGGTAGAGAGAGTAGAGCCGCTTGTCGGAGGGATTGCTTGGATCTCGAGAGTCGGCAAGAAGGAGGCGTGCTTGGAGGGTGAGCTCCGCAGCAAGTGGGATGAGTGGAGAGTGGAGTGGTGCTGGATTGTCGAGGAGAATCCGCAGCCCTTCACCGCCGTGCGCCAAACTCCAATAGTGCGCGGCAATGACTGGAGCAACGTGGCCCCGGAAGACGAGAGGCTGAAGATCGCCATCACTAGGATTCTTCGCCTCAGGCTTGCTGGGCTCACCGTAGGTGCTGTCGGGGCAGATTTCCTCCGCCGCCGCATTGCCCCCCTGTAGGAGAGGGGGAGGCCCGCTTGGGAATTCAAGAATTCGGCGGACATCGTGAGGCTGCGGCCGGGCCTCAACTACAACTTCACCGTCTTGGAGCTGGACGCAATGCTCTTGGAGTTATTCAAACGCGACCCCCAGCATCCATTCACACTGCCGAGGGGCGTTGCAACAATTCTTCGCTTGACCGGATCCGCGCCATGATGCCGTTGTGCGATTCACATGGAATCGTTCCAACTTGGCAAGAGCCTACGGATGACGTTGTGCAAGCGTTCTTCGACAACTTGGAGGAGGTGCCGGTCCACGCTGACGAGCAGAAGAGCCTCACCCGTGACAGCACCAACGAGGAGCTGCAGCGCATCGCCACTAGGGCGGAAGAGGTTGCGGCCGCAGCTGCCGCGGGCACGTTTGGGTTCACTATGGAGGAGGCGGAGGCTGCGGAGGCGGCAAACCTTGCCGAGCGCGCGGAGTTCATGGGCGAGGAGGAGCCTTCCGGTTCCGAAGCCGAGCCGAGCGAGGCCGGCGAGGAGGAGCCCGAGCCTTCAGAAAACTTGCCGCAGGCAGAGCCCCCGGCCCCGCCAAGAAGGCGCCTTCGCAGGGCTGGGGACGCAGCGGGGCGGCAGCCGGGTCAACAGCCGCCGAGCCGTGCGACGCGCTCTACCGCGGCAAGCAATGTTGCCGCGGGAGCGCCTCACACAACAGCGGCAACTGGAGCGGGATCTTCCTGGGTCACCGCCACCGCCCCCGCCAAGCGGGCAAGGGGTCCTACTCCTCCGCCTCGCCGCACCGGAGGAGGGCCGGACTTCGATCTTTCCGCGCTCAGTTCCGACGAGGAGGAAGAAGAGTAAGTTTCTTTGGTGCTCTTGTAGTTCTTCAATCTTGCTGTTTATATCTTATATCTGACTTGCTCCAATCTGGACTCCTTTCTTTTCAGAACGCTGGCCCAGATAGCGGCGAAGAGGGCCAAGACCGCGGTGATCGTCATCGAGGATGACCCCATCGTGTCAGCAGGAGGTGGGTCCGAGACCACCTTGACGGACCCGGCAATCACCCCTCAAAGCAGCCCCCCAGCGCAGCCCCCAGCGTAAGTTCATAGTTTAGCCTTCTGCTGCCGGGCGCGCTTGAGTGCTTTTTCCTTTGTTGATATCTTGCTTGTTGACTTGTGCAGGAGCAGAGCAGTCTCATCAGGAGCGCCCGGAAGCTGGTCCCGAAGTGCCACCTGCTTCGACTGCGCCGCCAAGGGAGGAGTCCCCGGCAAGGGAGCACTCTCCGGCAAGGGGGAACTCTCCGGCAAGGGACGGCACTACTGATCCTGCGGCGACCGAGGCCGCAACTGCAGATCTTGGCGCAGGTAATCCACTTGCCCAGAAACTTTCCCTAGGGTTCTGCTTCGTCTGTTTTTCCTCTCTTGGATTTTCCTCCCTTCTTCATTCTTCAGACCCATCTGCGGCTGAGCCCATGGAGACAGAGTGCGCCGGCGAGGAAGGGGCCGGTGCTGATGAGACCGCCGGCGAGGAGGCCGCTGGGGCTGCCGCTGCAGAAGCCGGCGAGGGGTCGGGCGATCGCACTGACGACCCTGAGGCCGCAGGAGCGCCGGGCGCTGCGCCGACCGTCGATCCCTCTGCCGCTTCTGCGGAGCCGGGCTCCGAGGAGCCCCAGCCCGGCGCCTACTTGAAGGCCGGTGACAATATCTTCATCAAGCTACCCTGGGGGTCAAGCTCCAGGGCGCCGGTCGAGGGGGAAACTTTCGACGGGGAGGTGCTCGCCTTTGCTGGACTGTCGTTGGTTGACGCGCCCAGCAGCAGCAGCGGCGAGCCTGAGGAGGAGCAGCTGCTGCGGAAGCTGCTGTCACTCTACCGCGCCCGGCAAGGCAAGCTGGCTTCCCAGGAAGCGCTTGTCGCGAAGGCGGGAGTTGACATGGAGAAGCGCGCGGAGGAGCTCCGGGGCCATAATCAAGAAGCTCTCCGGTCCCTGGCGCAGGAGCGGGAGCGACTCGACGAGGAGCGCAACGGCCTTCCTTCTCGAGAAGGCCAAAGCTGAGGAGGAGCAAAGGCTGGCCGCCGAGAAGCAGTCCATGCGGGAAGGTGAACTAGTGCAGCGGAAGGCCAACCTCGACAGCTACGAGGAAGAGCTTGCCGAGCGTGAGCAAGCACTTGGCGGGGCACTCAAGGAGGCAAAGGACGCTGCGGCAATTGCAGAGGCCGCCAAGAAAGAGCTGGAGGAGAAGGTGGCGCAGCTGGAGGCCAACATTGGGAAGAGTGGTGAGGAGCTTGCTGCGCTCAAGCGCGAGCGTTAGAAGGATGCTGCCGCCCACGGTGAGCCGCAAGGTCTTCTCGCTGAGAGGGGCAAGGAGCTCAGTGCCGCCAAGGATTCCAAAGCAAACCTGGAGCTGAAGCTGGCCACGCTGACGCAGACGCTGGAGGCCGCCAAGGAACGGGAGAAGACTTTGTCGGAAAAGGTCAAGGCTGACGCGGCGCTGCTGGAGAGCATTGCAGTTACCCAGAACTCGTTCAGAGACACTGTGGAGCACTGGACCGAGGGTCTGGTGAACATTGCCGCAGTCATCAACGAGGAGCTGGCGCAGCTGGGGATGGAGGATTTTGGGTATCCTTCCGACGAGAGTCTTCAACCCAGCGCCAAGCTCAGCCTATTCTTCAATGGTGTGGCGACGGCACTCCAGCGGCTCCGGGAGAGGATCCCGAAGCAGCTGGCCGACGAGTCGTGCAAAATCTGTGCCGGGGTTCTCCAGAAGGTGTTGATGAAGGTGGCCTTCCGCAACCCAGGCCTCAGCTTCACCAATGTCCTCAGGTCCTTGCCGCCTGACGCCGATCTGGATGCGCTCAAGGCCCTTGTCGCACCCATTGTGGACAAGGTGAGCGAGATCAAGAGGGTCGAGGGCGGACGCGTAGACTAGGCCGTCCATTTCTTCTTTTCCCTTGCCGCTGCTAATCATGTTATGAAAACATTCTGTTAGAGCTGCGACAAGTTATCTTGTAATATAATTTTATTTCTGTTATCAATTGCTATGTTATTTCCTCTACTAGATTCCTTCCTTTGTATGTTTTTACCCTACGCTTCTAGGGAACTTGTCGGCACAGGCACCCGAGCCGCGAGCGCTGAGTGCGGAACTTCAGCAGCCTGCTGGCGGTGCTGCTTCCGACAAGAAACCTTGTCGCGACTAGATGTCGCACACTTAAGCTGTTGAGCGGACTCGAAACAAAATAAGGGCGCAACTAGCCACGAGTCGGTTCCTCCGCGCACAGGTTTTCCATACAAAGCAGGGTCGTTCGAGGAAGATAACTCAAAAATTTAAAAACTGATTTCTCAAACTTTGGCAACTTAGCTTTTCTGTCGTTTGCTTCCCGGTAAGGCAAGTCTTTGCTTGAACGACGCCTGGTCCATACCACAATCTTCTCCTTCCCCCCCCCCTCGGCAAACTTGTGTGCGAGGGAACCTTCTTTTCCTTTAAAAGAAGAGAAAGAAGAGAAAATAATAATATGGAGCTCTTCGGCTCGTTACTGCTTACCGGATGTAGGTGCTGCACAAAGTGTCAGATAATCGTATGCAAGAGAGGAACTAATGCATGAAATGGACAAGTTGTGTGGAGCACATGGGGTTCTTTTTATGCACGGGATCTGCGCCCGGCTTTGTACAAAGGATTACATGCAACAGCGGCAAGACTTGTACAAAAGGTGGTTGCCGGAACGGGGTTCCGGCAACCGCGCCCTATGGGAAAAACTTACGAAGATGTTCTATGTTCCAGGAGTTGCTCATCGGAATGCCATCTTCGGTCTCAAGGCGGACAGCACCAGGCCTTGTGACTCGTCTCACCCGATAAGGGCCTTCCCACTTCGGCGTCAACTTGTTGGAATTCTTGGCGGACTGAACGCGCCGAAGAACAAGGTTGCCTTCCTCGACGCTTCTGGCCATAACTTTGCGGCTATGGTAGCTGCGCAAAGCTTGCTGGTATCGAGCAGCTCGTACAGCAGCCTAAAGACGATCTTCCTCAAGGAGCAGTGCGTCGTCTTGCTGCAGCTGTTCTTGCTCAAGCTCATCATAAGCGAGCACTCGAGGCGATCCGTATACGAGTTCCGTGGGGAGAACTGCCTCTGCTCCGTAGACTAGAGCGAAAGGTGTCTAGCCAGTGGCTCGATTTGGTGTCGTTCTGATCGACCAAAGAACCACCGGCAGCTCCTCAATCCAGTTTCTTCCGCACTTGCGCAGCCTGTCGAAAGTTCTGGTCTTGAGCCCGCGCAGCACTTCAGCATTTGCCCTCTCTGCTTGACCGTTGCTTCTCGGATGAGCAACAGAAGCGAAGCAGACATTGGCGCTAAGGTCTTGGACATACTGCATGAAGGTGCGGCTCGTGAATTGCGTGCCGTTGTCGGTGATGATCCTGTTAGGGATCCCGAAACGGCAAACAATTGACCTGAAGAACTTGACTGGTGACTGTGTTGTCACCTTCCTCACTGGCTGCACTTCCGGCCACTTTGTGAACTTGTCGATTGCAACGTACAAGTACTCAAAGCCCCCGACAGCTCGGGGGAAGGGGCCGAGGATATCGAGCCCCCAGACCGAAAACGGCCAGGATAAAGGGATCGTCTGGAGAGCTTGAGCTGGCTAGTGTATCTGTTTGGAGTGGAACTGGCACGCTTCACACTTGGTTACTTGTGCAGTTGCATCCTGGAGGGCTGTCGGCCAAAAGAAACGTTGCCGGAAAGCTTTGCCGGCAAGTGCTCTTGCGCCAATGTGGTGGCCACATATGCCTCCATGTATCTCTGCCAACAGCTTTTGTCCATCTTCCCGGCGAATACACTTCAATTTCACACCGTTGAGTCTTCTTCTGTACAGTATGCTATCGACAAACTGGTACATACTTGACTGCCGGGCTACTCTTTCCGCTTCTTCTTGTTCTTCGGGAAGTTCTTCTGTCTGCAGGAAGTGGACAATCTGTTGTGCCCATGCTGGAGCTTGTGGCTCGACAACAAGGACTAAAGGCACATCTGCTGCTGCGGGAACATCCGCTTCCACGGCAAGGACTTGTGGTCCTGCCGGAGCTTGATGTTCCCCGGCAAGCTTGCCGGAGCTGTCGGGAGCGTCTGCTTCAACAGAACAAACCATAAGGCTTGCCGGAGCAGACTGCCCCTCAGCCTCCTTGGTGTTGATCTTGGGGACTTTCTTGGCGGCGGCTTCGGGGAGCTCTGCCAGAAAGTAGTCACCAGAAACCAACTTCCTCTTCTTGCTTTGTCCAATTGATGGTGTTATGGATGGTTGAGTCAACTTAAGCACAAAGATCCCTGGTTCCATAGGTAACTTTAGTGCGGCACACTTTGACAGGTCATCAGCAATGTCATTCTGAGCTCTTGGGATATGCTCCATTTGTAGGCCGTCAAAGTGCTCTTCTAGCTTCCTCACTTCATCAACATATGCTTCCATCAATGGACTCTGGTAGTTCTTGTTCACTTGGCGGACGACAAGCTGTGAGTCACCCCTGACAATGAGCTTCTTGATCCAAAGGTCTGCTGCGATTCTGAGTCTGGGAAGCAATCCTTCATACTCTGCGGTATTGTTGGTTGCTTGCTCCTTGGGAAAGTGCATCTGGACTAAGTACTAGAGGTGCTCTCCGGTGGGTGCGACAAGCAGCACGCCTGCACTGGCGCCTTGCAGCGAGAAGGCACCATCAAAGTACATCAGCCACTCTTTGCTTGCATCTTTGACGGGGATGCTCGTTTCTGGAATTTCTTCATCTGGGGTTGGCGTCCACTCTGCTATGAACTCTGCCAATGCTCTGCTTTGGATAGTTGAAGTGCTCTCAAACTTGAGGCCAAAGCTTGACAGTTCCAGCGCCCACTCGATAATCCTGCCTGTTGCTTCTGGATTTTGCAGTATCCTCTTCAGCGGAAAGCGAGTGACGACTGTGATCTCATGTGCTTGGAAGTAATGGCGCAACTTTCTTGAGGCCATGAGGAGGCCGAAAAGCAACTTCTGCACACCAGAGTACCTTGATCTAGCCCCCTGCAGAAGAGAACTGACAAAGTAAACTGGGCGCTGCACCATTCTGTTCGGCATCTTATCATACTCCTGCGCAGATCCATCTTTGTCGGGACCAGAGCTTGTCGGCGAAGCCCCCTGCTTGTCGCTGGATGGATCTGCCGTGGTTGCTGGCTCATCATCCGCCTCCCTCTCCGCCACTAACGTAGCACTAACCACTTGATTGGTTGCCGCTATATACAACAGCAACTTCTCTTGCGGTTTAGGTGCGACAAGCGTTGGAGTGGAGGACATGTATCTCTTCAAGTCCTGCAGCGCAGCCTCCGCTTCCGGAGTCCATTTTACTGGACCTGCCTTTTTCAAAATTTTGAAAAATGGCAGGGCGCGCTTAGCAAATCTAGAGATAAACCTGCTGAGAGCAGCCACGCAACCGGCAAGCCTCCGTACATCCTTGACGCGCTTTGGTGCTTCGATCTGCCCAATGGCCTTGATCTTGTCGGGATTGGCTTCAATTCCCCTCTGAGACACGAAGAACCCGAGAAGATTGCCGGAAGGGACTCCAAACACGCACTTCTCGGGATTAAGCTTGAGGTTGATCTTGCACAGATTTGCAAATGTCTCATCTAAATCTTGAATCAGGGTTGCCTTGTACTTGCTTTTGACCACTATGTCATCCATGTAAGCTTCCACATTTCTGTGCATTTGCGGCTCAAAAGCATGGTGGACTACCCTTGCGAATGTTGAACCAGCATTCTTCAAACCGAAAGGCATCCGTACGAAGCAGTACGTGCCACACGGGGTGATAAATGTGGTTTTCTCTTCATCCTCTTCTGCCATGAAGATCTGATGGTATCCTGAGTATGCATCAAGAAATGAAAGCAAATCACATCCGGCTGTGGAGTCAACAATCTGGTCAATACGTGGCAAGGGAAATGGGTCTTTGTGACAAGCTTTATTAACATCAGTGAACTCAATACAAAGTCTCCATTTCCCATTAGCCTTGCGCACAACAACAGGATTGGCCAACCACGTGGGATGGAGCACTCCTCTGACAAGGCCTGCTGCTTCCAGCTTCTTGATTTCTTCTGCGATGAATTCTTGGCGCTCTACTGCCTGCTTCCTGACTCTCTGCTTGACGGGCCGCGCATTAGGACAGACGGCAAGGTGGTGCTCAATTACTTTCCTGGGAACATCGGGGATATCAGACGGTTGCCACGCAAACACGTCGACATTCGCCCGCAGGAAAGCAACGAGCGCGCTTTCCTATTTGGGGTCAAGAGTGGCGCTGATGGTGAAGGTACCACCAGTGCCGCCCTCCTTGGCGGGCACCTTCTTGGTCTCAGGTGGAGCTGCCATTGCCTTCTTACGCTTTCCGGTGGAGCTCGATGGTGCGTCGTCGATGGTAGCGCAGCACTCCAAAGAGGTGCGCTTGCCGGAGTGGGCATCAGAGCTCTTGCCGAACTTGGTCTTCTTCTTCCCCCCGGGAGCTTCAGCGGCAAGTGTCCTGCGTTCTGCTGCGGCTGCTGCTTCCCGGTAGATCTTGTCGGCACAGATAAGGGCGTCCTTCTTGTCGCCAGGGACAGAGATGACACTTATCGGGCCTGGCATTTTCAGTACGTTGTACGCATAGTGAGAGGCTGCCATGAACTTGGCGAGTGCCGGACGGCCAAGGATTCCATTGTAAGGTAATGGAAAGTCGGCAACGTCAAACGTGACCCTCTCAGTCCTGAAGTTCAGCTCGCTGCCAAATGTTACCGGCAACGTGATCTTTCCCTTTGGCTTGCTCCTTCCTGGGTTGATTCCTTGAAATGTGCCGGTCTCTTCGAGCTCGCTGTCAGGGATCTGGAGTTTCTGGAGCACCGCGGAGGAGATCAAGTTCAAGCCGGCCCCACTGTCAACTAGCATCTTAGTGACCTTGAGGTTGCGGATTGTTGGTGAAACCAACATCGGCAAGCACCCGACCGCAGTTATGCGATCCGGGTGGTCCTCAATATCAAAGATGATAGGCGTGCCGGACCATTTCAGAGGCTTGCGTGACTCGACGGGTGGTTCTGCTGCACTAACTTCCCGCACCCACTGCTTGAGCTGACGGTGCGAGGTATGCAGAGAAGCACCACCGTCAACGCACAGGATCTCTGTGGCTTTCTGGAACTCCTGCTCATCAGTCTCCTCGTCATCCATGTCTTCATCATCGTTATCATCTTCATCCTTGTCGCGACCACGAGGAGGTCTGTCTCCTTGCCGCTGCTTGGCCTTGCCGCGGCGTCCTCCTCGGCCGGGACGTTTCTTGCCGGATCCACCAGTTACTTCCTGGGCCTTCTCCTTGTCGCGCCGCTCGTATTCAGCTTTCTGTTGCTCAACAAGCTGTTCGACTTTCTTACAGTTCTGGAGATCATGGCCCTTGGTGCGGTGAATCTTGCAATACTGCTTGTTGGTGCTGTCCTGCTTGTCGGTGACCGCCACCTCCGCGGCAATCTCCTTGCCGGAGTCACCAGCTTTGGCTTCCTTGGCGCCGCCACCGTTGCCGGACTGCTCGACAACTAGCACTTCTTTGCCTTTCCTCCTTCTGTTGTTCCGCCGCCGGTTTTTCCTTGTCGGGGCAGCATCTTCATTGTCAGATCCTCCCGCTCCTATATTTTCTCCGGGGAGTCTCCTCCCTTCCTCAGCATGTGCACACTTGTCGGCCAGTGCATATAACTCACTGACGTCCCTGATCTTGCACATCGCCATTTCCTCCCGCATCCTGCGGTTTCGCACGTTCTAATGGAACACGCTGATCACCGCGGCAGGGTGGACGTCTGGGATGTTGTGCTGCACATTGTTGAATCTCTGAATGTACTTGCGCAGGGGCTCTCCTTCCTTCTGGGCGAGCAGATGAAGATCACTCTCCTGGCCATGAGGCTTGTGTCCGCCTGTGAAGGCGCCGACAAACTGATGGCACAGATCAGCCCAAGAGGATATGGAGTTGTCCGGCAAGTGCATGAGCCAGGATCTGACGTTGGGCTTGAGCACCAGCAGGAAGTAGTTGGCAAGGATCTTGTCATCCCGTCCCCCGGCAGCCTGTACCGCGATGGTGTAGATGCTGAGGAACTCCGACGGACGCGTCTTGCCGTCATACTTCTTCGATACGTCTGGCTTGAAGTTCTTTGTGCTGGGCCACTGGACTTGCCGTAGCTCACGAGTGAATGCAGGACAACCTACCGCGTACGGCAGATCGCCTGGTTCCCCTGGCGCATGCATGTCAACAGAGGGCCCAGCGCACTTGTCGGATTGACGTCGCGCTTCTCTTCGGCGCTCGATGCGGGTTCGAGCGTCTTCTTGTTGTCGATCATGAAGAACTTGGTGCTAATCCCGACGAGCTCGTGGATCCGACGATGCAGTGGAGTCGCTGTCGAGGTGGATCCGGCGAGTCGGCGATCTTGGCCTTTGGGGCGGTGATTGCATGGTAGTTGCACCTCCGCCCGTTTCGTCGCCACCGGCTCGCGTCCGGCAACCCTGCCGCGGCGGCGACGCGCTCGGCCGCCGTGGAGTGTCACTGTTGGCGTAGCCGATGAGACTCTGAATGGTGGCCCTCCATTCGTCGATCTTGTCCGACGTCGGAGGGTAATCTAGGAGAAGTTGAGCTCGTGCCAAAGCTTCTGCTGGAGTGGTGGGTGGCAGTGGCGGACGGCGCGAGGAGCGGGACGTGCTCGAACTTCTAACTATGTTAGAAGGAGCAGTATCCCGTCCAGGCGACCGCGCCCCGCTCGTGCTGATATGCTGGCGCGCATGCTGGTCTTGAGCGCCCCGAGATCCACCAACTTGGTCTTGGGCTATCATGCGTATGGCACTGCTAGTGCCATGACGCTGTTGGTCTTGTGCCTCTTGAGAGTGGCGTGGAACACGTACAGTCGCCGAGGTTTGTGCAGCCTTGTTCTTGGACCTGGCGCATCATGAGCTTCCTCGTCGACGTCCATTCTTCCGCCGGCGTCCATTCCACCACCCGTTTGCTCCAACGATGGCGGAAGTGACACAGACGGAGCGGCTGCCGCCGAAGTCTTCTTCTTCGGTGGCATGTTGATGAAGGGAATGAATATCTAGCTCGTGTGAACGCCGGATCAGGTTCACACAATCTCGACGCCCCCTACCTGGCGCGCCAAAGATCTGCAGTTGCGGCCTCGGTCGCCGCAGGATCAGCAGAGCCGTCCCTTGCCGGAGAGTTCCCCCTTGCCGGAGAGCGCTCCCTTGCCGGGGACTCCTCCCTTGGCGGCGCAGTCGAAGCAGGTGGCACTTCGGGACCAGCTTCCGGGCGCTCCTAATGAGACTGCTCTGCTCCTGCACAAGTCAACAAGCAAGATATGAACAAAGGAAAAAGCACTCAAGCGCGCCCGACAATAGAAGGCTAAAACTATGAACTTACGCTGGGGGCTGCTTTGAGGGGTGTTTGCCGAGTCCGTCAAGGTGGTCTCGGACCCACCTCCTGCTGAAACGATGGGGTCATCCTCGATGACGATCACCGCGGCCTTGGCCCTCTTCGCCGCTCTCTGGGCCAGCGTTCTGAAAAGAAAGGAGTCCAGATTGGAGCAAGTCAGATATAAGATATAAACAGCAAGATTGAAGAACTACAAGAGCACCAAAGAAACTTACTCTTCTTCCTCCTCGTCGGAACTGAGCGCGGAAAGATCGAAGTCCGGCCCTCCTCCGGTGCGGCGAGGCGGAGGAGTAGGACCCCTTGCCCGCTTGGCGGGGGCGGTGGCGGTGACCCGGGAAGATCCCGCTCCAGTTGCCGCTGTTGTGTGAGGCGCTCCCGTGGCAACATTGCTTGCCGCAGTAGAGCGCGTCACATGGCTCGGCGGCTGTTGACCCGGCTGCCGCCCCGCTGCGTCCCCGACCCTGCGAAGGCGCCTTCTTGGCGGGGCCGGGGGCTCCGCCTGCGGCAAGTTTTCTGAAGGCTCGGGCTCCTCCTCGCCGGCCTCGCTCGGCTCGGCTTCGGAACCGGCAGGCTCCTCCTCGCCCATGAACTCCGCGCGCTCGGCAAGGTTTGCCGCCTCCGCAGCCTCCGCCTCCTCCACAGTGAACCCAAACGCGCCCGCGGCAGCTGCGGCCACAACCTCTTCCGCCCAAGTGGCGATGCCCTGCAGCTCCTCGTCGGTGGTGTCACGGGTGAGGCTCTTCTGCTCGTCAGCGTGGACCGGCACCTCCTCCAAGTTGTCGAAGAACGCTTGCACAACATCATCCGTAGGCTCTTGCCAAGTTGAAACGATTCCATGTGAATCGCACAACGGCATCATGGCGCGGATCCGGTCAAGCGAAGAATTGTTGCACAGTGGAACAAGGCACCTCGGCAGCGTGAATGGATGCTGGGGGTCGCGTTTGAATAACTCCAAGAGCATTGCGTCCAGCTCCAAGACGGTGAAGTTGTAGTTGAGGCCCGGCCGCAGCCTCACGATGTCCGCCGAATTCTTGAATTCCCAAGCTGGCCTCCCCCTCTCCTGCAGGGGGGCAATGTGGCGACGGAGGAAATCTGCCCCGACAGCACCTATGGTGAGCCCGGCAAGCCTGAGGCGAAGAATCCTAGTGATGGCGATCTTCAGCCTCTCGTCTTCCGGGGCCACGTTACTCCAGTCATTGCCGCGCACTATTGGAGTTTGGCGCACGGCGGTGAAGGGCTGCGGATTCTCCTCGACAATCCAGCACCACTCCGCTCTCCACTCATCCCACTTGCTGCGGAGCTCACCCTCCAAGCACGCCTCCTTCTTGCCGACTCTCGAGATCCAAGCAATCCCTCCGGCAAGCGGCTCTCCTCTCTCTACCCGAGGTATGAAGTAGTGGCGGAAAAGGGCAACACTAGGGTGGACTCCGACAAAGTTTTCACACAAATGTGCGAAAACTGCCATGGTCAGGACAGCGTTGGGGGTGAAGTCAAGGAGGCGGAAGCCATATGTATTCATGATATCACAGAAGAACTCCGAGAAGGGCGGGCAGAGCCCGCAATATAAGAATAGCGCGAAGAATGGGTACCCGTTTGGAGCCAACTCCGAAGCAGCGGCCGGGAGTATCCTCGTGCGCGGATGCGCACGCATCTCCGTCGCCCAAAAGAGGTAGAAGTACTCCCTCAACTCCTGCACGCCGAGCTGAGGGGAGAAGACCGCCCGCTCCTTCCGCAGCGCCGCGAGCCGCTGCGCCTCGGCCGACTTCACGCCCTTTCTTTTGTCGGCTTTCGGGGCCATGGCGGAGGTGGTGAGGGAGGTCAACGGCGTGGTGATGCTGGTGGCAATGGGGGGCGGAGCGCTGCTCTCTCGGCTTCGAGGAGAAGGGGGGGAGCGGCGGAGGTTCGTGAAGAAGAAGTAGCAGCAACCAGCGAGGGGGAACGAACTGCCCCTGTTTCCTCTGCTTATAAAGAGGGACGGGGCGGACGTTTCGGCCTTCCGAATAAACAACCACCCACGATCTCTCCGACGATGCCGCATTCAACGCGTGCCGTTATGGGAGAGCGCGGTGGATACGGAGCAAGATTCGGTGTGGCCCGGTCCGCGTGTGCCCGTGCCCTGACTTGGGCCTGGCCCAACAGCGCTCGGCACCGTGTCTGGCCCAGGCCCGAGGGCTCCTGTCGGTGTACTAGAATAGGGGTTCCCTAGTACCCCGAACTTGTGCACGGGCAGTTGCAGCACCCCGCGGCAAGGCTTGCTGGGCGAACGCCAAGATCCTCCAAGGTTCCCTTGGAGCCATCCAAGAACAAAGTATTTAAGCTAAGGAGACAAGGCCCCGGCAAGAGGAGCTTGCCGGGAAGGCCAACCAAGGCACTCCAAGGAACTTGCCGCGACGCGCCACGCGCTCCGGCAAGGCAACAAGGCCCCGGCAAGAGGAGCTTGCCGGGAAGACTAAACAAGGTACCCCTAGGCCCGGTGAGCGACGAGCTTCTGGACCCGACAAGATAACAACAGCGGCAAGGCGCTTGCCGCGGCAGGCGGCCACTCTGTGCCCACGCTCCAGCGCATCCACCAACGTGTCACTCTGGGGACCTCTCCAGGAGCGCGTGGCGGGAGGCTGTGCAGCCAGCGGTGCGCAGTGGCATGCGAAGCTGACAAGATCGCCATTGTGGCGAACGGTGGCGCCCCTAACGTTCCTTTTCTGCACTGTTTGGGCGACTCAGACGAGCATTTAATGCCCTTGTCCCCTGCCGTCAGGGTTAGGTAGGGTGCACTGTACAAGTAACTGTATCAACTACCTCACTTTTTACGTTTGTACCCTCCTCTGCGTTGCCACCTGTCGGTGACCCCTTTAGCGTATAAAAGGAGGCCCATGCGCAACGTAGAGGGGGTTCGGAGAGGGAAAAAGGCTCGACTCACTCCGAAGCCAGAGAAACCCTAGCTCTCACGAGCAAGAACACAAGATAATACAACCAGACAAGCAGCAGTAGGAGTGTTATCTCTCCGGAGAGCTCCGAAGCTGGGTAAACTGCTCGTGTGCTTCGCCTCGATCCGCTCTTCGTGCTATCTCCGCCCCCCCCCCCACCGAATCAAGAGGGGCCCGGTCCGCCGACCCCATAGGTGTCCGTGGATCAGTTTCCCCCGACATAGGAATTACCATAATTATTAGAGGGATTACTAGGATAAGGCCTAGGGTTGAAATTTCCTCTATATGCATAGTTACCAAAATTGTACCTACCAACAAAATTCACATCCATAGATTCATTATTATTCTCAATGAAAGTAGACAAGGGCATATCATTAGGATGAGAAGAAATACTCTTACTATCAAATAATTTCATAAGTTCATCCATCTTTCCACTCAAAACATTAATTTCTTCTATCGCATGCACCTTTTTATTAGTAGATCTTTCAGTATGCCATTGAGAATAGTTAACCATAATATTATCTAGGAGTTTAGTAGCTTCTCCTTAACTGATTTCCATAAAAGTGCCTCCCGCGGCCGAATCTAAAAGATCTCTAGAAGCAAAATTCAATCCGGCATAAAATTTTTGTATAATCACCCACAAATTTACACCATGAGTAGGGCAATTACGTATCATTAATTCCAGTCTATCCCAAGCTTGGGCAACATGTTCATGATCAAGTTGCTTAAAATTCATAATATCAATTCTAGGAGAGATGATCTTAGCGGGAGGAAAATACTTAGAGATAAAAGCATCTTTGCACTTGTTCCATGAATCAATACTATTTTTAGGCAAAGACGAAAACCAAGCTTTAGCACGATCTCTAAGTGAAAAAGGAAATAGCTTCAATTTAACAATATCATTATACACATCTTTCTTCTTTTGCATATCACACAAATCAATGAAGCTATTTAGATGGGTAGCAGCATCTTCACTAGGAAGGCCGGAAAACGGATCTTTCATGACAAGATTCAGCAAAGTAGTATTAATTTCACAAGATTCAGCATCGGTAAGAGGAGCAATCGGAGTGCTAATAAAATCATTGTTGTTGGTATTGGTGAAGTCACACAATTTAGTGTTATCTTGGGCCATCGTGACAAGTAAGCAAACTAACACACAAGCAAACAAAAAGCAAGCGGGCAAAAAGAGGCAAATAGAGAAAGAGAGGGAGGATGGAGAGGAGGGCGAATAAAACGGCAAGGGTGAAGTGGGGGAGAGGAAAACGAGAGGAAAATGGAAAATAATGTAATGCTGGAGATAAGGGTATGTGATGGGTACTTGGTGTGTTGACTTTTGCGTAGACCTCCCCGGCAATGGCGCCAAAAATCCTTTGCTACCTCTTTAGCACTGCGTTGGTTTTCCCTGAAGAGGAAGCGATGATGCAGCAAAGTAGCGTAAGTATTTCCCTCAGTTTTGAGAACCAATGTATCAATCCAGTAGGAGGCTACACGCCAGTCCCTCGCACCTACACAAAACAAATAAATCCTCGCAACCAACGCGATAAGGGGTTGTCAATCCCTACATGGCCACTTACGAGAGTGAGATCTGATAGATATGATAAGATAATATTTTTGGTATTTTTGTGATAAAGATGCAAAGTAGAGTAAAAGAAAAATAAAAAGCAAAGGAAATAACTAAGTAGTAGGAGATTAATATGATGAAGATAGACACGGGGGGCATAGGTTTCACTAGTGGCTTCTCTCGACAACATAAGTATTCTACGGTGGGTGAACAAATTACTATTGAGCAATTGACAGAATTGAGCATAGTTATGAGAATATCTAGGCATGATCATGTATATAGGCATCACGTTCGAGACAAGTAGACCAACTCTTTCCTGCATCTACTACTATTACTCCACTCATCGACCGCTATCCAGCATGCATCTAGAGTATTAAGTTAAAAACAGAGTAACGCCTTAAGCAAGATGACATGATGTAGAGGGATAAACTCATGCAATATGATGAAAACCCCATCTTGTTATCCTCGATGGCAACAATACAATATGAGCCTCGCTGCCTGTACTGTCACTGGGAAAGGACGCCGCAAGATTGAACCCAAAGCTTAGCACTTCTGCCATTGCAAGAAAGATCAATCTAGTAGGCCAAACCAAACTGATAATTCGAAGAGACTTGCAAAGATAACCAATCATACATAAAAGAATTCAGAGAAGATTCAAATATTGTTCATAGATAGACTTGATCATAAACCCACAATTCATCTGTCTCAACAAACACACTGCAAAAA
This sequence comes from Triticum dicoccoides, assembly GCF_002162155.2. NCBI lineage: Eukaryota > Viridiplantae > Streptophyta > Magnoliopsida > Poales > Poaceae > Triticum > Triticum dicoccoides. Next base: position 332,557,693 of record NC_041392.1, on the reverse strand, counting down.
AAACATTACATCGAATAGTTCTCCACAAGAGAGGGGGAGAACATTGTATTGAGATCCAAAAAGAGAGAAGAAGCCATCTAGCTACTAATTATGGACCTGTAGGTCTGAGGTGAACTACTCACACTTCATCGGAGGGCCTATTGTGTTGATGTAGAAGCCCTCTGTGATCGATGCCCCATCCGGTGGAGCTCCGAAACAGGCCCCAAGATGGGATCTCGTGGATACAGAAAGTTACGGTGGTGGAATTAGGGTGTTGGCTCCGTATCTGATCGTTTGGGGGTACGTAGGTATATATACGAGGAAGAAGTACGTCGGTGGAGCAACAGGGGGCCCACGAGGGTGGAG